>NC_069499.1:1558574944-1558664944 GCF_027579735.1 Bombina bombina | reverse complement strand
TGGGTCAGAGTGTGTGTGTGTGTGTGGGTCAGAGTGTGTGTGTGTGTGTGGGTCAGAGTGTGTGTGTGGGGTCAGAGTGTGTGTGTGTGTGTGTGGGTCAGAGTGTGTGTGTGTGTGGGTCAGAGTGTGTGTGTGTGTGTGTGGGTCAGAGTGTGTGTGTGTGTGGGTCAGAGTGTGTGTGTGTGTGGGTCAGAGTGTGTGTGTGTGTGGGTCAGAGTGTGTGTGTGTGTGTGTGTGTGGGTCAGAGTGTGTGTGTGTGTGTGGGTCAGAGTGTGTGTGTGTGTGTGGGTCAGAGTGTGTGTGTGTGTGTGGGTCAGAGTGTGTGTGTGTGGGTCAGAGTGTGTGTGTGTGTGTGTGTGTGTGGGGGGGGGGGGTCAGAGTGTGTGTGTGTGGGTCAGAGTGTGTGTGTGTGGGTCAGAGTGTGTGTGTGTGGGTCAGAGAGTGTGTGTGTGTGTGTGGGTCAGAGTGTGTGTGTGTGTGTGGGTCAGAGTGTGTGTGTGTGGGTCAGAGTGTGTGTGTGTGTGTGTGTGGGTCAGAGTGTGTGTGTGTGGGTCAGAGTGTGTGTGTGTGTGTGGGTCAGAGTGTGTGTGTGTGTGTGGGTCAGAGTGTGTGTGTGTGTGGGTCAGAGTGTGTGTGTGTGTGGGTCAGAGTGTGTGTGTGTGGGTCAGAGTGTGTGTGTGTGTGTCAGAGTGTGTGTGTCAGAGTGTGTGTGTGTGGGTCAGAGTGTGTGTGTGGGTCAGAGTGTGTGTGTGGGTCAGAGTGTGTGTGTGGGTCAGAGTGTGTGGGTCAGAGTGTGTGTGTGGGTCAGAGTGTGTGTGTGTGTGGGTCAGAGTGTGTGTGTGTGTGTGGGTCAGAGTGTGTGTGTGTGTGGGTCAGAGTGTGTGTGTGTGTGTGGGTCAGAGTGTGTGTGTGTGTGTGGGTCAGAGTGTGTGTGTGTGTGGGTCAGAGTGTGTGTGTGTGTGGGTCAGAGTGTGTGTGTGTGTGTCAGAGTGTGTGTGTCAGAGTGTGTGTGTGTGTGGGTCAGAGTGTGTGTGTGTGTGGGTCAGAGTGTGTGTGTGTGTGGGTCAGAGTGTGTGTGTGTGTGGGTCAGAGTGTGTGTGTGTGTGGGTCAGAGTGTGTGTGGTGTGTGTGGGTCAGAGTGTGTGTGTGTGGGTCAGAGTGTGTGTGTGTGTGGGTCAGAGTGTGTGTGTGTGGGTCAGAGTGTGTGTGTGTGTGGGTCAGAGTGTGTGTGTGTGTGGGTCAGAGTGTGTGTGTGGGTCAGAGTGTGTGTGTGGGTCAGAGTGTGTGTGTGGGTCAGAGTGTGTGTGTGTGTGTGGGTCAGAGTGTGTGTGTGTGGTGTGGTCAGAGTGTGTGTGGGGGGGGGTCAGAGTGTGTGTGTGTGGGTCAGAGTGTGTGTGTGTGGGTCAGAGTGTGTGTGTGTGTGTGGGTCAGAGTGTGGTGTGTGTGTGGGTGAGTTGTGTGTGTGTGGGTCAGAGTGTGTGTGTGTGGGTCAGAGTGTGTGTGTGTGTGTTGGGTCAGAGTGTGTGTGTGTGTGGGTCAGAGTGTGTGTGTGTGTGGGTCAGAGTGTGTGTGTGTGTGGGTCAGAGTGTGTGTGGGTCAGAGTGTGTGTGTGTGTGGGTCAGAGTGTGTGTGTGTGTGTGGGTCAGAGTGTGTGTGTGTGTGTGGGTCAGAGTGTGTGTGTGTGTGGGTCAGAGTGTGTGTGTGTGTGGGTCAGAGTGTGTGTGTGTGTGGGTCAGAGTGTGTGTGTGTGTGGGTCAGAGTGTGTGTGTGTGTGGGTCAGAGTGTGTGTGTGTGTGGGTCAGAGTGTGTGTGTGTGTGGGTCAGAGTGTGTGTGTGTGTGGGTCAGAGTGTGTGTGTGTGTGTGTGGGTCAGAGTGTGTGTGTGTGTGTGTGGGTCAGAGTGTGTGTGTGTGTGTGGGTCAGAGTGTGTGTGTGTGTGTGGGTCAGAGTGTGTGTGTGTGTGTGGGTCAGAGTGTGTGTGTGTGTGTGTGGGTCAGAGTGTGTGTGTGTGTGTGTGTGTGTGGGGGTCAGAGTGTGTGTGTGTGGGTAAGAGTGTGTGTGTGTGTGTGTGGGTCAGAGTGTGTGTGTGTGTGTGGGTCAGAGTGTGTGTGTGTGTGGGTCAGAGTGTGTGTGTGTGTGTGGGTCAGAGTGTGTGTGTGTGTGTGGGTCAGAGTGTGTGTGTGTGTGGGTCAGAGTGTGTGTGTGTGTGTGGGGTCAGAGTGTGTGTGTGTGTGGGTCAGAGTGTGTGTGTGTGTGGGTCAGAGTGTGTGTGTGTGTGGGTCAGAGTGTGTGTGTGTGTGGGTCAGAGTGTGTGTGTGTGTGTGTGTGTGTGTGTCAGAGTGTGTGTGTGTGTGTGTGTGTGTCAGAGTGTGTGTGTGGGTCAGAGTGTGTGTGTGTGTGGGTCAGAGTGTGTGTGTGTGTGGGTCAGAGTGTGTGTGTGTGTGGGTCAGAGTGTGTGTGTGTGTGGGTCAGAGTGTGTGTGTGTGTGGGTCAGAGTGTGTGTGTGTGTGGGTCAGAGTGTGTGTGTGTGTGGGTCAGAGTGTGTGTGTGTGGGTCAGAGTGTGTGTGTGTGGGTCAGAGTGTGTGTGTGTGTGGGTCAGAGTGTGTGTGTGTGTGGGTCAGAGTGTGTGTGTGTGTGGGTCAGAGTGTGTGTGGGTCAGAGTGTGTGTGGGTCAGAGTGTGTGTGGGTCAGAGTGTGTGTGGGTCAGAGTGTGTGTGGGTCAGAGTGTGTGTGGGTCAGAGTGTGTGTGGGTCAGAGTGTGTGTGTGTGTGTGGGTCAGAGTGTGTGTGTGTGTGTGGGTCAGAGTGTGTGTGGGTCAGAGTGTGTGTGTGTGTGTGGGTCAGAGTGTGTGTGGGTCAGAGTGTGTGTGGGTCAGAGTGTGTGTGTGTGTGTGGGTCAGAGTGTGTGTGTGTGTGTGGGTCAGAGTGTGTGTGTGTGTGTGGGTCAGAGTGTGTGTGTGTGTGTGTGGGTCAGAGTGTGTGTGTGTGTGTGTGTGTGTGGGTCAGAGTGTGTGGGTGTGTGGGTCAGAGTGTGTGTGTGTGTGTGGGTCAGAGTGTGTGTGTGTGGGTCTGTGGGTCAGAGGGTGTGTGCGCGTCAGAGTGTGTGTGCGTGCGCGCGGGTCAGAGTGTGTGTGCGTGCGCGCGCGCGGGTCAGAGTGTGCGTGCGTGCGCGCGCGCGCGGGTCAGAGTGTGCGTGCGTGCGCGCGCGCGCGGGTCAGAGTGTGTGTGCGTGCGCGCGCGGGTCAGAGTGTGCGCGCGCGGGTCAGAGTGTGTGTGCGTGCGTGCGCGCGCGGGTCAGAGTGTGTGTGCGTGCGCGCGCGCGCGTGGGTGGGTCAGAGCGTGTGCGCGCGCGCGTGTGGGTCAGAGTGTGTGCGCGCGCGGGACAGAGTGTGTGCGCGCGGGTCAGAGTGTGTGCGTGCGCGCACGCGCGGGTCAGAGTGTGTGTGTGTGTGTGTGTGTGTGTGTGTGTGCGGGGGGGCAGATTGTGTGTGTGTTTATGCATACATAGTTAAGTGTAAAGGATTCTCTTTATTTGCATACAAAGAGAGAAGCGCTCTATCAGGAATGAACAACAGCTCATCAGCTAGTTCTATGGCGATTTACCAACCTGGAGCAGCCTCTTTTAGCCCAGTTCTGCTTTTCACAGAGGAAACTTTTCCGAAACATATCAGTCTGATCCCGCCAATTAAGGTCAGTCCAGCCCCGAAATACCGGGCAATTGTCCTCTGAACAAGGAACATGACAACCCCAGATGATTGTTTCGGCCTCCTATGGGCCTCGTCAGTGAGGTGCAGCCACATTCCTAACAGCACACTGGGCAAGGAGTCCACGTCTGGTTTCCCCCATAACCCATAGGGAGACCTCCCCAGGGTCATATTAATTTGCATACAAAGAGAGAAGCGCTCTACCTGGAACAAACAGCTCATCAGCTAGTTCTATAGCAGCCTCTTTTAGCCCAGTAATGCTTTTCATAGAGGAAAACTTTCCTGAAGTATATCAGTCTGATCCCGCCAAGTAAGGTCAGTCCAGCCCCTGTTGTTTGTTCCTGGTAGAGCGCTTCTCTCTTTGTATGCAAATTAATATGACCCTAGGGAGGTCTCCCTATGGGTGATGGGGGAAACCAGACGTGGACTCCTTGCCCAGTGTGCTTAGAGGAATCTGGCTGCACTACAGAAAAGTTTTCCTCTGTGAAAAGCACACTGGTCTAAAAGAGACTACTCTTTCATGATAAAAGTATATGTGCAAAAAAATTGTATATGTGTGTGTGTATATGTATGTATATGTATATGTGTATATATATATATATATATATATGTGTGTGTGTGTGTATATATGTGTGTGTGTATATGTGTGTGTGTTGTGTGTGTGTGTGTATATAAATCATATTATGTTATGTGAAGAACATTGGAATGTGAAATATTTACATGTCTGGTTACTGCACATGAGAATATGCAATCGGGTTTGTGCGCGAGTAGAGTTTTCTATGGGGGAAATAGGTCTTTTTACGCATGTCTGGTTAGTGCACGATCGTAAACTGTTTACTTTCAACTCATAATTACGAGTGCAACCCAACGCGTACAAAAATATTAGTTCTGGCACATTTTTTGCTCGAGGGGGAGAGTTTAATAGCGCTCCACTTGTAATCTGGCCCTATGTGTATAATGCCCCTTTAATAAGAAGGCAATCCTTCAGGATGGTTGGGAGGTATGGGATAAGACTAACAAGGATTTTAAGTTTATTATTAGTTTAAAGGGACAATAAGATTGAAATTAAACATTCATGATTCCGATAGAGCATGTCATTATAAACATTTTTTCAATATATTTCTATTATCTAATTTGCTTTATTCTCTTGGCGTTTTTTTGTTGTTGAAAAGCATACCTAGGTACACTCGGGAGCAGCAATGCATTACTGGGAACTAGCTGCTTATTAGTGGCTACACATATATGCCTCTAGTTATTGGTTCACATGATGAGTTTAGATAGCTTGCTCCCAGTAGTGCATTGCTGCTTCATCAACAAAGGATTCAAGAGAATGAAGCAAACTTGATAATAGACATACATTTTAAAGTAATTTAAAATCATATGCTCTATCTGAACCATGAGAGAAAAAAAACAAGTTTATGTCCCTTTAGACGTGTAATATTGCAATGGTTTGATATGTGACTTGACTATACACTAGTGACCAAAGGAGGGCTACTAAATGGTACATGTTTTAGGAAATAAAACCTACAAGGAAATACTTTGTGAGCTTAATACGTATAACTCAAAGGAGGAAAGAGAGGAGATTTAGCTGCATGGCCTCACCAACACCTTAAAGTGATGGTAAATTTCAACTTTAAGAATGTTGCAATGAAAAATTAATTAGTGTACAAACAAAACCGCATTATTATTTTTTTAAATGCGTATATATATATATATATATATATATATATATATATATATATTATATATATATATATATATATATATATATATATATATATATATATATATATATATATATATCCCATTTGGTATCTTCTGTTCCTCAACCCCCCTTCTTTTCCGCTTTTGGCTAGGCTGTGACACAGAGAGCAGTCCCACTCACTCTCTACATAGGTATCCTAAGGGCTTTCAAAGGGCTGGACTTCAAGAGTGTCATATGACGCACACACTGATTGGCTGTTCATTGGAATTGTTATAAAAAAATAAATAAACGTGTTCATTTCTGTGGGACGGCATAGCATTGTAATAGAAGCATTACTAAAGGCATGGATTTAACCCTTTTCAAAGAAAGATTAAAAAAAGGTACACTTTAAAGGGACAGTCAAGTCCAAAAAAACTTTCATGATTTAAATAGGAAATGTAATTTTAAACAACTTTCCAATTTACTTGTATCACCAATTTTGCTTTGTTCGCTTGGTATTCTTAGTTGAAAGCTAAACCTAGGAGGTTTATAAGCTAATTTCTTAGACTTTGAAGACTGCCTCTAATCTGAACGTATTTTGACCACTAGAGGGCATTAGTTCATGTGTTTTTATATAGATAACATTGAGTTCATGCACGTGAAGTTACCCTGGAGTGAGCACTGACTGGCTAAAATGCAAGTCTGTCAAAAGAACTGAAATAAGGGGACAGTTTGCAGAGACTTAGATACAAGGTAATTACAGAGGTACAAAGTTTATTTCTATAACAGTGTTGGTTATGCAAAACTGGGGAATGGGTAATAAAGGGATTATCTTTCTTTTCTAAACAACAACAATTCTGGTGACTGTCCATTTTTAAATGGTAGCTCCCGGGTCTAGCTGCTGTGGCCCACTGGGAAATCCACTGGTTAATGATAGGCCTTGACCTTTGCTGTTAATATCCTCAGAAGCACAATGTGCACTGCAGCACCTAAAATAGAATCTTGTGACATTTGTGAACAGATATGCAACTTACGTAACTGACTGTATTAGTTGTGGAGTGAGCTAGATTTCTCTATCCTCCATTTCTCAGTTTACGCACTGTGCTTACTCATTCCTTTGGCTTTTGAAAGTAAACACTATGACCAAGCCCTTTCTACTTACCGTGAGGCATGTAACATTACTTCCTTTTTGAGTATAGTAGGAAATTAATCTGAATATTACTAATATACCAACAGCCTGATTTTCCCATTTTAAACATCCACAAAGTTACTGGGTGACAGACTGGAAAGCAAGAGAATATCCAGTTCAGCTCATTCTATCTTGTGCTCTAAATAACTCCGTCACTGACCCTGCAATATTTGTACCACTTCTAGTTAAATCCTGTGGTCACATCTTTCTGTCCATGCTTTAACAAGGTGTAAGCTTACAGAGATTGTTGTGGGATTACTACGGCACTCTAAACAAAACAGCCTCTGAGCCAACACAATACTGCGTGATTTTATTAGCAGTAATGTATTATTTGTAAAAACCCATGCTTTATATATCAGAAACAGCAGTAATTTAGTTTTGTTCTCCTGGTATACTTTTTTATTTTTTTAAAGGGACACTCAACTCAAATTTTTTCTTTCGTGATTCAGATAGAGCATGCAATTTTAATCAACTTTCTAATTTACTCCTATTATCAAATTTCCTTCATTCTCTTGGTATCTTTATTTGAAAAGCGACAATGTAAGTTTAGATGCCAGGCCATTTTTGGTGAACAACCTGGGTGTTCTTGCTGATTGGTGGATACATTCACCCACCAATAAACAAGTGATGTCCAGGTTTCTGAACAAAAAATTGGCTGGCTCTTTAGCTTAGATACCTTCTTTTTCAAATAAAGATAGCAAGAGAACAAAGAAAAATTGATAATAGGAGTAAATTAGAAAGTTGCTTAAAATTGCATGCTCTCTCTGAATCTATCTATATATATATATATATATATATTTTTTGGTTCAGCGTCTCTTTAAAGAACACTTAGGTAGCATCAGGAAAAGCAATGGTAGCTGGTGATTGGTGGCTACACACATGCCTCTCTTCATTGACTGACCAGATGTGTTCAGCTAGCTCTCAGTAATGTATTACTGTTCTGGAGCAAGCAACAGTGCAGCTATAAAATGCTTTTTTTTTGTACTTTTATGTTTCCTTCAAGCATGAATTGTATAAGCATTTAAAGGGAAAAACTATTAGTAGCAGAAATAGCAAGGATCTTATGCCACTTTACAGATCATTAGTTAGACCAAATCTGGAATACTGTGTACAGTTCTGGAGACCAGATCTTCAGAAAGATATAACCAAACTAGAAGCTGTGCAAAGGAGGGCTACTAAAATGGTACATGGTCTAAAATACAAAACGTACAAACAGAGGCGTAACTGGAAACCACAGGGCCCAGGTGCAAGAATCTAAGAAGGGTCCCCCCACCCCCCCAAAAAAAGTGAGTTTTATACATATTTTTTTTTTATTATTATTTTTATTTTTTTTAAACATTTAACACAGTAAAAAACATGTTAATCAGATTACATGTCTGCAAAAGGAGGTACCCTGTGCCCACAGTCTGTGAGATGGTCTGACCCCCTATTACTGTATATAGTGACACTGTTTAACTCACCAGTAGTACTGTATATAGTGAGTCAGTGACACAGTCTGTAATCTGCCGGTGAGATGGCTGGCCTGACCCTACCCACCCCAGTACTTTATAAAATGACCACAGTAGTCTGTGACATGGTCCAGCCCCTCGTACTGTATATAGTGGTACTGTGTAGTGACACTGTTTACCCCCTCCCCCCATTCTGTAGTAACAAGGTCTGTAATTTGCTGGTTCCACAAATTTTATTATTATTATTGGTTATTTGTAGAGCGCCAACAGATTCCGCAGCGCTATTAACAAAGGCGGAGTACAAAAAAAAAAAAACAGTTATAGGGATCAAATCGGTAGAGGGCCCTGCCAAGAGTTGCACTGTTGTAGTCAGCTCTTGAGAAGGTGATCAACAAACAGCTCGACTCTTAAGCTTACATGCTAGGGGGGTTCCGGGGATAGCAATGGAGGAGAGGAACTGGTATTAGGAAAGGTTAGTGTAGGTTGTATGCATCCCTGAACAGTAGAGTCTTTAGGGAGCACTTGAAGCTTTTAAAACTAGAAGAGAGTCTAGTGGAGCGAGGCAGAGAGTTCCACAAGATGGGAGCCAGTCTGGAGAAGTCCTGTAAACGGGAGTGTGATGAGGTGACAAGAGAGGAGGAGAGTAGGAGGTCTTGAGCAGAGCGAAGGGGACGAGAAGGAGAGTATCTGGAGACAAGATCTGAGATATAGGGGGGAGCAGTGCAGTTGAGGGCTTTGTATGTCAGAGAGAGTGAGAATTTTGTGTTTGATCCTAGAGGCAAGAGGAAGCCAGTGAAGAGATTGGCAGAGAGGTGCAGCAGATGAAGAGCGACTTGTAAGGAAGATGAGTCTGGCAGAGGCATTCATTAAGGATTGTAAAGGAGCTAGGCGGTAGGTGGGGAGACCAGAGAGGACAGAGTTGCAGTAATCGAGGCGGGAGAGGATGAGAGAGTGGATTAAAATCTTAGTTGTGTCTTGTGTAAGGAAGTGTCTAATTTTAGAGATGTTTTTAAGGTGGAAGCGGCAAGCTTTAGCCAAAGACTGAATGTGAGGAGTGAAAGAAAGATCTGAGTCAAATGTGACCCCGAGACATCGGGCATGTGGGGTAGGGGTAATGATGGAGTTGTCGACAGTTATAGAGAGATTGGGGGTGGAGAGTTTTGAAGAAGGGGGGAAAATAAGGAGCTCAGTTTTGGAGAGATTTAGCTTGAGGTAGTGAGAGGACATCCAGTTGGAGATGTGAGAAAGACAGTTAGTGACACGGATTAGCAATGAAGGAGAAAGGTCTGGTGCAGAGAAGTAGATTTGGGTGTCGTCGGCATACAAATGATATTGTAAACCATGGGACTTTATTAGGGAACCTAGTGATGATGTGTAGATTGAGAAGAGAAGGGGACCGAGGACAGAGCCTTGCGGTACTCCGACAGAAAGTGGTGACGGGGCAGAGGAGGCCCCAGAGAAGGCTACACTAAAGGTACGGTTTGACAGGTAGGAAGAGAGCCACGAGAGGGCTGTGTCACATATGCCGAAGGATTGGAGGGTTTGGAGCAAGAGAGGGTGGTCAACAGTGTCAAAGGCTGCGGACAGATCAAGGAGAATAAGCAGAGAGAAGTGGCCTTTTGATTTTGCTGTAAGTAGGTCGTTGGTAACCTTAACAATTGCTGTTTCTGTGGAGTGATGGGGACGAAATCCAGATTGCAATGGGTCAAGGAGGGAGTTTATTGTAAGGAAATGGGAAAGGCGTGCATAAGCTAGTTTTTCGAGAAGCTTTGATACAAGAGGGAGGAGGGAAATAGGGCGGTAGTTGGATGGGGAGGTAGGATCAAGGGACGGTTTTTTGAGGATAGGTGTGACCAGTGCATGTTTCAGCGATAAGGGAAATATACCGGTGCTGAAGGAGAGGTTGAAAGTGTGTGTGAGTATAGGGGTAAGGGTGGCAGAGAGGGAGGGGAAACAAACATAACAAACACACTTACATGCATAAATACACACACAGTCACATAGATACACACACACACAGTCACATAGATACACAAAAACACACACACACATACATGCATAAATACAAACACAGTCACATACATACACACATACATGCATAAATACACACACAGTCACATAGATACACACACACACACACACACACACACATACATGCATAAATACACAAACACACACACATACACACACACATACATGCATAAATACACACACAGTCACATACATACACAAATACATGCATAAATACACACACAGTCACATAGATACACACATACATGCATAAATACACACACAGTCACATAGATACACACATACATGCATAAATACACACACACACACACACACATACTTGCATAAATACACACACAGTCACATAGATACACACATACATGCATAAATACACACACAGTCACATAGATACACACACACACATACTTGCATAAATACACACAGTCACATAGATACACACACACACACACACACACACACACACATACTTGCATAAATACACACACAGTCACATAGATACACACATACATGCATAAATACACACACAGTCACATAGATACACAAACACACACACACACACACATCAAAAAGCATACACTCAGAAAGTGAAACAGCAAGAGCGCTCTGTAGAATCAAGGGTGTTAATATTACAATCTATAATCACGCAAACAATGTATATGTGTGGATGAATGTAAACACACAATGGAGATGAGGCAATCAAATGAACAACATGCATACAATGTAAATGATATACAATGCAGATGAATAAATGTTGATGAATAAACACACAATACAGATGAATATCCAAACACTGCAAAAGGATATGTTTGATTCAGGAATCCTTTACATCAAACCGCAGTGTATGAAACAGGTGATGCAGCTTCCCAAAACTCACAGCACTGGAGGCTGGATGTCGCTAATACAAATACAAAAGAAAAGAAGGGCGGCGCAAAACACCTCTAAGTGCAGACTGTAAAATCACAACAATTTTATTTGAGCATATCACGATGAAAAACTCACACTCTCAAACCTCAAACATATGAGGTTAAGTCACAGCAATGAAGACACACTCCGTGATAAAGTCCCAGCACACGAACAGCCCTCAGCACACTGTTGTGCGATTACCACAAAGAGTTCAGCAAAGAGTTCAGCAAAGTTCACAGTATAAAGGTCCGTTATAAATAATTATGTCACAAATACTAACGTCAAAAGCCCATACTGCACCAGACTACCAGGTGAAAAAGCCGGCTACCCTGCAGCTGATGTATGCGGCATGACGTCAAGATGGTGGGCGGGGCCTAACGCGTTTCGTAGGACGTCTTCCTACTTCGTCAGAGGCTGCCCACACTCTATCTCCGCCGTCTCTTAAACTACTCCTCCAATCTGGAATTGATTTTCATTGGTTATCTTGTCAGTGCAGTAGATTCACACACACACATACATGCATAAATACACACACAGTCACATAGTTACACACATACATGCATAAATACACACACAGTCACATAGTTACACACATACATGCATAAATACACACACAGTCACATACATACACACATACATGCATAAATACACACACAGTCACATACATACACACATACATGCATAAATACACACACAGTCACATACATACACACACATACATACATACACACATACTTGCATAAATACACACACAGTCACATACACACATACATACACACACATACATACATACACACACACAAACACCAATGGGTAAAACAGAAAGACTAACCCCTGTAGTCAGAGACACTAGTGAAGCATCATGTCACACTCGCATGATATCAGTGCAGGCAGTGGCAGGTTTTTTGTTTTTTTGTTTTTTTTTAGCTGGGCCCAGTCGCAATTGCGACCCCTCTGCACCCCCTGTAGTTTTGCCCCTGCGTACAAAGAAAGACTCTATGATCTAAATATGTATAGTTTAGAGGATAGAAGGGAAAGAGATGACACGATAGAAACCTTCAAATTACATTATATGAATGGAGTTAATAAAATTGAAGCTGAAAGCATTTTCACAAAATAATGAATGCCAAAACAAGGGGTCAGAATCTAAAGTGAGAGGGTAGCAGATTCAGGAGAAATTTGAGGAAACCTTTTTTTTACAGAAAGGGTGGTGGATTCATGGAATAAACTTCCATTTATGGTGGTAAACACAAAGACTGTAAAGGAATTTAAAAATGGCTGGGACATGCATAAGGCTACCCTAAGGAAAAAGTAACATGTAATATGTGTAGACTTGATGGGACATGCACAAGGCTATCCTAAGGAAAAAGTAACATGTAATATGTGTAGACTTGATGGGACATGCACAAGGCTATTCTAAGGAAAAAGTAACCTGTAATATGTATAGACTTGATGGGACATGCACAAGGCTATCCTAAGGAAAACGTAACATGTAATATGGGTAGACTTGATGGGACATGCATAAGGCTATTCTAAGGAAAACGTAACATGTAATATCGGTAGACTTGATGGGGCATGCACAAGGCTATCCTAAGGAAAACATAACATGTAATATGGGTAGACTTGATGGGACATGCACAAGGCTATCCTAAGGAAAACGTAACATGTAATATGGGTAGACTTGATGGGACATGCACAAGGCTATCCTAAGGAAAACGTAACATGTAATATGAGTAGACTTGATGGGACATGCACAAGGCTATCCTAAGGAAAACTTAACATGTAATATGTGTAGACTTGATGGGACATGCACAAGGCTATCCTAAGGAAAACGTAGCATGTAATATGAGTAGACTTGATGGGACATGCACAAGGCTATCCTAAGGAAAAAGTAACATGTAATATGGGTAGACTTGATGGGACATGCATAAGGCTATCCTAAGGAAAAAGTAACATGTAATATGGGTAGACTTGATGGGACATGCACAAGGCTATTCTAAGGAAAACGTAACATGTAATATGAGTAGACTTGATGGGGCATGCACAAGGCTATCCTAAGGAAAACGTAACATGTAATATGAGTAGACTTGATGGGACATGCATAAGGCTATCCTAAGGAAAACGTAACATGTAATATGAGTAGACTTGATGGGACATGCACAAGGCTATCCTAAGGAAAACATAACATGTAATATGTGTAGACTTGATGGGACATGCACAAGGCTATCCTAAGGAAAACGTAGCATGTAATATGAGTAGACTTGATGGGACATGCACAAGGCTATCCTAAGGAAAAAGTAACATGTAATATGGGTAGACTTGAAGGGACATGCATAAGGCTATCCTAAGGAAAAAGTAACATATAATATGGGTAGACTTAATGGGACATGCACAAGGCTATCCTAAGGAAAACGTAACATGTAATATGGTTAGACTTGATGGGACATGCATAAGGCTATCCTAAGGAAAAAGTAACATGTAATATGGGTAGACTTGATGGGACATGCACAAGGCTATCCTAAGGAAAAAGTAACATGTAATATGTGTAGACTTGATGGGACATGCACAAGGCTATCCTAAGGAAACAGTAACATGTAATATGTGTAGACTTGATGGGACATGCACAAGGCTATCCTAAGGAAAACGTAACATGTAATATGGGTAGACTTGATGGGACATGCACAAGGCTATCTTAGGGAAAAAGTAACATGTAATATGGGTAGACATGATGGGACATGCACAAGGCTATCTTAAGGAAAAAGTAACATGTAATATGGGTAGACTTGATGGGACATGCACAAGGCTATCCTAAGGAAAACGTAACATGTAATATGGGTAGACTTGATGGGACATGCACAAGGCTATCCTAAGGAAAACTTAACATGTAATATGGGTAGACTTGATGGGACATGCACAAGGCTATCCTAAGGAAAACGTAACATGTAATATGGGTAGACTTGATGGGACGTGCCCAAGGCTATCCTAAGGAAAACGTAACATGTAATATGGGTAGACTTGATGGGACATGCACAAGACTATCCTTAGGAAAACGTAACATGTAATATGGGTAGACTTGATGGGACATGCACAAGGCTATCCTAAGGAAAACGTAACATGTAATATGTGTAGACTTGATGGGCCTTTTTTGGTTCTTATCTACCGTCAAATTCTATGTTTCTATGTTATGCCCCTTTTATTTATTTACTTTGTGAGCTTTAGAGATTATTATTTATTTATTTACATGGCGAGTTTTAGAGATTATTATTTATTTATTTACTTTGTGAGCTTTAGAGATTATTATTTATTTACATGGCGAGCTTTAGAGATTATTATTTATTTACTTTGTGAGCTTTAGAGATTATTATTTATTTATTTACATAGCGAGCTTTAGAGATTATTATTTGTTTATTTACATGGCGAGCTTTAGAGATTATTATTTATTTATTTACATAGCGAGCTTTAGAGATTATTATTTATTTATTTACATGGCGAGCTTTAGAGATTATTATTTATTTATTTACATAGCGAGCTTTAGAGATTATTATTTATTTATTTACATGGCGAGCTTTAGAGATTATTTATTTATTTGCATGGCGAGTTTTAGAGATTATTATTTATTTATTTACTTCGTGAGCTTTAGAGATTATTATTTATTTATTTACATGGCGAGCTTTAGAGATTATTATTTATTTACATGGCGAGCTTTAGAGATTATTATTTATTTACATGGCGAGCTTTAGAGATTATTATTTATTTACATGGCGAGTTTTAGAGATTATTATTTATTTACATGGCGAGCTTTAGAGATTATTATTTATTTATTTACATGGCGAGCTTTAGAGATTATTATTTATTTACATGGCGAGCTTTAGAGATTATTATTAATTTATTTACATGGCGAGCTTTAGAGATTATTATTTATTTACATAGCGAGCTTTAGAGATTATTATTTATTTATTTACATAGCAAGTTTTAGAGATTATTATTTACATGGCGAGCTTTAGAGATTATTATTTATTTATTTACATGGCGAGCTTTAGAGATTATTATTTATTTATTTACATGGCGAGCTTTAGAGATTATTATTTATTTACATAGCGAGCTTTAGAGATTATTATTTATTTATTTACATAGCAAGTTTTAGAGATTATTATTTATTTACATAGCGAGCTTTAGAGATTATTATTTATTTATTTACATGGCGAGCTTTAGAGATTATTATTTATTTGCATGGCGAGCTTTAGAGATTATTATTTATTTATATAGCGAGCTTTAGAGATTATTATTTATTTATTTACATGGCGATCTTTAGAGATTATTATTTATTTATTTACATAGCGAGCTTTAGAGATTATTATTTATTTATTTACATAGCGAGCTTTAGAGATTATTATTTATTTATTTACATGGCGAGCTTTAGAGATTATTATTTATTTATTTACATGGCGAGCTTTAGAGATTATTATTTATTTATTTACATGGCGATCTTTAGAGATTATTATTTATTTACATAGCGAGTTTTAGAGATTATTATTTATTTATTTATTTAATGGGGGGGTTATTATCACCAACTTGTGCACACATTTTTAAAAGGTTCACTACCACAGCATTAAGAGATATGAGAGAAGTGCCGCATTGCTACTGCACGTGATGTTCTGTGAATTAAATTCACCAACCGAGAGATGAGCGAACATCAGTGAATAAAAACTGGAATTAGTGAGACCAGTAAGACATTTTGGTACCCTAGGTGTCTTTGTGCTGCCACTTTGTCTCAGCTCAGCTGGCGTAAACAAGTCTTAGCAATTTGAAACCTACAATCCAGACAGACAATTTTCACGCTCGTCGGCCAAGTCAAGTGTCTAGGAACTCTATATACCGCCCAGCTGGTTAATCTTTCAAACTGAAGTTACGCAAGCGTCCTTAGAAAAGAAAACGTCTCTGCTCCACTGAACTGTAAAACTTACCTGAAAAAAGAAACAAGACTATCTACCCCCATCACTAAAAAAAGAATGTGATCATGGGGCTGTAGTGACAGACAGAAATTTAGAGGTTTAAATGTTATAAAGTATATTAATATAACCATGTTGGTTGTGCAAAGCTGGGGAATGGGTAGTAAAGGCATTATCTATCTTTTTAAACGATAACAATTTTTGTGTTGACTGTCCCTTTAAATGTATTATATATTATACATTATGCCCTCACTGAACTTGTAGTATTGAAAATAATTATTTAAAGTGATTGTAAACTTAAGCTCTACTCTCAACAATATTTGTAATAAAAAAGTAAATGGTGGACACTTTTATTGATCAAAATGATTGTAGATGCTAAAATATATTATTTTCTTATATATTCCACTGTTCCTATGCCCGCAACGCACAGTCTTTTTCTGTGTAAAATGATGAATCATGCTGTAGCCAATCGTAACGCTCCCCCTTTGGCGTCAAAACCAGGGCATTTATTATTAATTTGCTGGACACCAAAGGGGGCGCGTTACGATTGGCTACAGAATGATTCATCATTTTACACAGAAAAAGACTGTGCGTTGCAGGCATAGGAATGGCGGAATGTTTAAGAAAAGACGAGGGTGATTATTTATATATTTTAGCATCTACAATAATTTTGATCAATGAAAGTGCCCATCGTTTACTTTCTTATTACAAATATTGAGAGTAGAGCTTAAAGGGACACTCAGTTTAAATTAAATTTTCATGATTCAGATACAGCATGTAATTTTAAACAACTTTCCAATTTACTTCCATTAAAAAAAATGTGCACAGTCTTTTATATTTACAATTTTTGAGTCACCAGATCCTACTAAGCATGTGCAAGAATTCACAGACTATACGTATATGCATTTGTAATTGGCTGATTGCTATCACATGGTACAAGGGGAGTGGAAATATACATAACTTTAAATGTGTTATAAAAAAATCTACTACTCATTTGAGGTTCAGACTAAGTGCTATTGCATTGTCTTGTTATCTTGCATTTGTTGATTATGCAAATCCAATGTGTTGACTGGTCCTTTAAAGGGATACTAAACCAATTTTTTTCTTTAAAGGGACAGGAAACCCCCAATTTTTCTTTCATGATTTTTATAGAACATACAATTTTAAACATCTTTCCAATGTACTTTTTAAATTTGCTTCATTCTCTTGTTATCCTTTGCTGAAGGAACAACATTGCACTACTGGCAGCTAGCTGAACACATCTAGTTAGCCAATCACAAGAGACAAGTGTGTGCAGCCACCAATCAGCAGCAGCTCCCACTGGTGTAGGATATGTACGTATTCTTTTTCAACAAGCAATACTAAGAGAATGAAGCACATTTGAAAATAGAAGTGAATTCAAAAGTGTCTTAAAATGACCTGCTCTATCTGAATCATGCACTTTTAATTTTAGCTTTCTCTCCCTTTAATCTTTTAATATAAATTACGTTTTTTTCTTCTTCTTTTTTTTTTTTTACCAAGACATGAAAGGCCTCTACTAAACATCTTATTTGCTGCAATTATTATACGAAGCCAAACTCCACCTGCCACTTGCCTCATTTGCACCAGCCAATCCAGGCTTGAGTCTGCAGGTGACAATGCTAGATACGGTCATTATTTTAGTGTAAAGTGCAATGTTTTGCCGTTGTCATCAGCTAAACCTAATTAGGGACAAATATGTACCAGTTTTAGTTTAAAAAAAGTCAGCAGGTTACATAAAAAGGAGGCAAAATTAATGAACTATATTGCAAAGTTGTTTTGCTAAGCAGAACTAAACATTTTAAATAAAAATGTCAAGTTATTTACTGTCCACTGACACAAAAGCAATTCATTATGACACTCCTGTTTCAAATGACAAAATAAAGGTAAATTAGCCGATTTATAAATAATTTCATACACTCCAGCAGATAATATGGATCATTAGGTTCACAAAAGGAGAAACTTTTACAGTGCATTGCCCCTTTAACTCATTTGCTGTGGCTACTTAAAGGGACAGTCTAGTCCAAAATAAACTTTCATGATTCAGATAGAGAATGTCATTTTAAACAATTTTCCAATTTTACTTTTATAACCAATTTTGCTTTATTGTCTTGGTATTCTTAGTTGAAAGCTAAACCTAGGAGTTTCATATGCTAATTTCTAAGCCCTTGAAGGCCGCCTCTTCTCTCAAGGTATTTTGACAGTTTTTCACCACTAGAGGGTGTTTGTCATATAGATAACACTGTGCTCACGCACGTGGAGTTCAGGTGAGCTAGCTCTGATTGGCTAAAATGGATGTCTGTCAAAAGAACTGAAATAAGGGGGCAGTCTGCAGACGTTTAGATACAAGGTAATCACAGAGGTAAAAAGTGTATTGATAAAACTAGGGAATGGGTAATAAAGGGATTATCTATCTTTTTAAACAATAACAATTCTGGTGTAGACTGTCTCTTTAAGTGCAGTTACAATCAATTTGAACTTTTACATTTGTCAAGATATCACTGTTTAGAATATTCAGGGTTTAGAATCCTTCAGGATCTCTTCCATGCTGTAATATTTCCAGTTAAACAGCAGGTAAAATAATGAAAATACATAACAAAGTTATTATTTTTACTAGACATATTTAAACATTTTTTGGTGATTTATATTAAAATTATATATTTATTTTACTTTAAATTTAAAGGGACATTGTACTGAAAAACAATAAAGTTATCTTGCCTGAACCATGGATAATATTCCAGGCCTTTCATGTTAGCAAACTGTTCTTCAAGTAAGCAATTTGTGCTGAGAGGCAGAAAATTGTATGAGATCCTGTAAGTACAAGTATGTCTTTCATCATCTGTGCACCATTGTACCATATTACTAGACAGATCCTGGCTCTGATCTGGGTATTGCTAGCTTAAAAGCTCTTTCTATATTGGTACAGTAACTATTTTCTTAGGATATATAATCCACAGACCTATATATAGAAAAATAGACCTATACATTGGACGCACACAGAGGTGACAGAACAAACAGGAGAAAAATGAGAAATGTATTGTAGATGCTGCTATGTAGAGTGTAAATATTAAAAGACTGTGCACATTTTGTTAAAAGGACATAATACCCAAATGTTGAAACACTTGAAAGTGATGCAGAATAGCTGTAAAAAGCTGACTAGAAAATATCACCTGAACATCTCTATGTAAAAAAGAAAGATATTTTACCTCAAAAGTTTCTCAATAGCCACATCCCATTGTAAAGGATTTCCGAGGCAGCATATCAGTATGTCTGTCCTGGGACAGCCGAAGGGATGAGCCTTGTGCACTCTCATGTTATTTCCCTATTCAGTGTAAAGAAGTTTACAATGAAATCTCATGAGAGTTAAAGGGACAGTCTAGTCCAAAAAAAAACTTTCATGATTCAGATAGGGCATGTAATTTTTTTTTTTTTTTGGAATCAAAGTTTTTTATTGAGGAATACCAGATATACAAAGGTAACAGACAAACATACAATAAGCATCATAGATCAAATTAAAACATGTCACCTCTAAGGCTTTATCAAGCCATTAACCTCTTGCATAACATGAAGTAATCACATTCTGGCATTACCTCTTTTTCATTTTGTTTCCTATGTCATAACACAGAAAGAAAAAAAAAACATTCACATCACAGTGTAGGCATCCATAACAACATATACATCCTATAGTATGGTAAATTAAATATAACATAGAGATGTAAGAAAAACTTATAACAATATATTAACAGTTCAGTGTAGATATCCATAATAACATGTACATCCTATAGTATGGTAAATTAAATGTAACATAGAGATGTAAGACAAACTTATAACAATATATTAACAATTGCTGATAAACACCGCTAATTTGTTCACTTGCAATAAGGGTGAACCCTGATGGAGGGCGGAGCCATATTGGATATCCGGATAGTAGCATGTTGCAGGCAGGACCATTAATATACCTGCTTCTAGTCATATGTTTACAGGTTATAGGTGAGAAAGGGAGAAGCGTAGTCTAAAGATGACAAATATATGTATATACTGTCACCCTATAAAAGTATGGCTATAATAGTATGATTATTATTGGTTATAGATTTATCTGGGTCACTGGAATATTAGTTTTAATATCTAATTTAACTCTTAATTGTGCTTCACCCATCTTTGTTGAAAAGAGGTAATGTCAAATCCGCTGATCCGGCCGCAACCAGCAGAACAGGCTTAGGTGGCCACATTAAGCAGTGAGGGCTTTGTCACATACAATACCCACCATGTGTAACAGGGGATGTACGATGCCATTTCCTCCTTAAGAGTTCAGGGGGACCCAAGGGCAACTGAAATCTAAAGTTGTCCCAATGAACAGTGCGATATATACCTATCTTTTACAACGCATAATGTTCAGAGGGCCCAAGATACTGATCTCCTACAAGGCCCAAAGTGTATAAGTTCTAAAATATCTAGACAAAGTAGGGGTGACAGATATTGCCAATTTTTAGGCTAAGGGTGTCAAAATAGGGCTTCGAATGTTAATGAAGTCTAGATGTAACCAGCCAGAGTCCCTATTTCGAGTGACTGGGGCTTCTAAACGTAAGAGCTTTGCGTTTAAAAGGGCTTGAGAGCTAGTGATTCTATGTGAGGACTTAAATGCAAAGGTTTATATACAAATGCAGGCTGATAAGTACAATACACAACCACACATATAGTAACCAGGACCCTCTAAGAGATTAAAGGGGTAGTATAACATACTCCACAAGGTGTAACCTAAGGCCACTTAAACTTTAAAGTTGTGAGTTATAATTGTTTATATCGCATCCCCATAATACTAGTGTATAGTCAAAGTTAGTTTACGGGCATCAGGGTGTCTAGAGGATATGAAAAGGAAATGTTAAGGTAAACCCAAAAGCTATGTCATGAGCTCTGCATAGCAAAGATGTGCTACCAACTTCTATCTATGCTAGGAGGGATTTAGGCTGCAGCTACCTGTCAAATGGCTAAGGGAAGTGTTCTTAAGGCAGAGGCAAAATAACTGGGACTGAGCCCTTGTACTTAACTGGAATAGAAGTCTATACCTGAGTGAAATTTAACACTAATCCAGTCAGAGTAAATAAAACACCCTTATGTACTTGCGCTCAGATACTTATACACATATAGACACACATGTAAAGTAATAGCTATCACTTAGGCTGCTATCTCTAAAATATATATAGTTACATAGCATAGCCTGTCACCAATGAATATAGAGATAAAATAAGAAAACACACACATATCGACATAGGTGCATTAAAGTATGCAGTAGTAGTTCCAAACAAGAGTACAAAATGCTCAGGGATTTAACTTTGCAGATAAGGGTATATTAATGAGTAGACTCTATGAACTATAGACTAATATCCTTCAACGTTTCTGAGTGACTGCAACTTAACTGTGTATTATCCTCAGGTCAGATGACCATCATGTTGTAGCAAGTGATTTGCGTCAGATTACAAATATAAGTGTCAACAGTATGGAGGGTAATATAAGAGAAAAAGACAAACCAATGGTGGTGCATCAATAGATAGACACTTAAATATTAAGAAAACACCAGGAGTGTGCATGAACATGTACTCCCAAATTGAGAGATATAGCAATGATCAGCAGTCCATAGGTCCGTAAAGATAAGCAGGAGCTGATCTGCACCATCCAGAGTTATATTTGTTATATTATAGCCTTGAGGAGAAAGAGCTAATAATACTATGTTTTGGAGGTATGTAGTCCCTTTGTTTCAGGTCCTAAGACCGTCATTCATGAGTTCTAATATGTGTAAATTAGAGTCCTTAAATGGTGCTGACAACTCCATAATAATAGGACCCGTTTACCCCACACCAGATCTTATTGTCTCTCCACTTTCTCTCCGAGTATACCTGCTCAACCCGGTAAGCAAAACACTGCAAAAGAGACAACACGAAGGAGGAATCATTGGGGTCAATGAGCAGCCATCAAATGTAGCTTGTGTAACCCTCTTTTCGGCTGCCTTTAAGATCGGACAAGCTCTTCTATGCTGTATATGACCTGAAGCGTGCATTAGATGCTGCAGAGTGTACTCCACTATGATAAGATCAAACTCTAAGCCTGTCACAATCGGCCGCTTCACAACATGGTCAGATGGCACTGCAATAACCCCACGAAACTCGTTCAGCTGACCTTCCGGATGACCAGATAGGATCTCTTGGAGATGGACCTCTTTAGCCCACTCGGGATATGTACTGAGCTCAGGAAGGGATCGGGCATCAGATGCTTCAGGCAGGTCTGCTGACAGCGTGTCACTCCCGCCCTCCACTATCGCAGGGTAGGAGATTAGTTGGCAAGCTTCATGGGCAGGCAAATCAGGCACTCCGCTCCGCATGAGAAACACATGATGCCTCAAAATGTTAAACTGCAAGTCCATGTCTCGCTCCAGTGCGGTAAGTGCAGCGATGATGTCCGCCTCCATCCCGGGCAGACGTTGCAAGTGGGTCTGAGATTTTCTCTCTTCTTTGCTCTATTCCCCTGGTATATGGGAATTGAATAACTGGTGTACTGCTACCAAAAAGCCCAGATAGCCGGGAGGGTTTATCTCTACAGTACAATGGCAACTGCTATGTCCCCCATATATTGCCACGTTTTATCCTGCAGCTGTGAGGTCATTAATAATACCAAAGTGCTAGTACAGCATTACAGTTAATGTTAGAGTCAATACTTTATTCAAAATTATACTTGCTATTTGTTTTTGTAGAATGATCCGTTTTGATCAACCTGCTGCCTGTTATGGTGTGTAGCGTAGCGGTGTCTGAGTGCTTCTCCTCATTGTCTCAAAGATGGCCGCCTCTCCCCTCTGTCGCAGCCCAGTTGCAGAGTTTATCTGTTTGGAGATCTCTGAGTCCTCCTTTTCTTGCTTTAAGACTCTAGCACGGTTCTCCTAAAGGTTAGAGTTGGTTTCAGACCATGTTGGGTCGAAATGAGGTGTTTTTGGAGTCCTCTGTGTCAGAGCTCTACAGAAAGGCGACCATTCTCTTTGCTACCAGGCTCCGCCCCCAGGGCATGTAATTTTAAACAATTTTCCAATTTACTTTTATCACCAATTTTTCTTTGTTCTCTTGGTATTCTTAGTTGAAAGCTTAACTTAGGAGGTTCATATGCTAATTTCTTAGACCTTGAAGGCCGCCTCTTAAGTTCATGTTTTTCATATAGATAGTTAGTTCATGTTTTTCATATAGATAACACTGTGCTTGTGCACGTGGAGTTACCTGGGAGCAATCACTGATTGGCTAAACTGCAAGTCTGTCAAAAAAACAAATAAAGGGGCAGTCTGCAGAGGCTTAGATACAAGATAATCACAGAGGTAAAAAATATATAAATATAACTGTGTTGGTTATGCAAAACTAGGGAATGGGTAAACAAGGGATTATATCTATCTTTTAAAACAATAACAATTCTGGTGTAGACTGTCCCTTTAAGTCAAATCTCATGAGATCATAGTAAAAGAGTTCATGACCTCAGCACTGTTGATGCTGATTGGCTGCTGTTCGTTTCTTCATTTTCTATTTTTTTTTTTACCTTCAGCTGGGCAGTAACTGAGTATAACTTTTTACACAGAACTTATGCTGCAGAGCTGAGGAAATTGTGACGTAAAATTTCTTCCTTTTTTACATAGAGATGCTCAGGTGAAATTTTTCTGTCAGCTTTTTACAGTTATACTGCATCAGTTTCAAGTGATTTAGCATATGAGTATTATGTCCCTTTAATGGAAGTAAATTGGAAAGTTGTTTAAAATTGCATGCTCTATCTGAATCATGAAGTTTAATTTTGACTTGAGTGTCCCTTTAACTGTGTTGGTTATGCAAAACTGGGGAATGGGTAATAAAGGGCTTATCTATCTTTTTAAACAATAAAACTTTTGGAGTAGACTGTCCCTTTAAGGAGAAGACTGGTAAATGTGCAGATGGGTTATTTATAAAAGGAAATTGGGAATAAAGAAATTAACAATGAAGTCTCTCAACAGTACCAACTCCACCATAGCTTTATTGTTAGTACCTCCAACCTTTAACACATAAGTACTAAGGGGATGAGATAACTGATATTTCCGGTGTTCTCTGCGATCTGACGTAGACTCAGAAGGGTGCACCCAAGGGCCCTGTAAATGCCCATAACTGGCCGGCCATCTGCTTTTCTCTGTACAGCAGATCTGAAGACCTTGCATTCTGCTAATTCCCCTGGCACTGGTGCAGTAATCGTGATGGTAACTGGAGATCTGAGGCTGCCTCATCATTTAAATTCATGTTGCAGAATATTGGCACCTGGACCCGCTTGCTCAGGGAAAGTCTGGCAGCGTCAGACTGGGGGACAATCATATTATACAAGGTCACAACTTTAATGACATTAGACCAACCTGGGGCTACTCTAACCCCTATACTACTGGCCAGTCTTGCTCTGCACCTGGGCATCCCTGAGAAGGTCTCCAGTAATATTAGCTCCCCCCCTCATGTTGGCTGGAATGTGGCCTTTTACATTAAAACTGGATTCTGCTTGTTCCCTCTCATCCTCCTCTGTCTCACACCCATCGAGGGCTCAGGGTAAACTTTGTCTCTGCTCTGTAACTCTGGCCCAGAGTGAGGACAGCTGTGCTTGTAGGGACCTGCAGAACCTAATGAATCTGATGTTGAGAGAAGGGAGTGGGTTTGCTGATCTGTGTCCCGGCCAGAGAGTCATTCGAGTTAATGCTAAGTTACACAGACCTTTTATTGTTTAAATATAGAAATAATAATTGCAGCTGGGTTGTCTTAAAACTCTGCTTGTGTGGATATACTATGTGCACATATGTACTATATATGTTTGTGTGTGTATAATTACATATATATATATATATATATGTGTGTGTATGTATATATGTATATATGTGTATGTGTGTGTATGTGTGTGTATATATATATATATATATATATATATATATATATATATATATATATATATATATATATATATATATAAATATATATAAATATATATATATACACATACATATATATATATACATATATATATATATATATATATATATATATATATATATATATATATATATATATATATATATACATATATACACAACAACATTTTAAATTAGGGGGAGATAAAAGGCGAGTTTAAAATCCTCCACTACGCACAAAATATAGAAAAAATAACTCATTGTGTAGTTCATTAACAAATCTAGACAGGCCCAGAGGCTTGTTTTCCCACAGAAAACCTCTGAATTACATTGTTTCCAATGCAGCAAAGGATTGTGGGTAAGATATGCAAATTAAGTACACAATGACACACCTTTTTTACTTCAGTCTGCTTTTCAGCAGGTTCCCTTTACGCCAAAGTAAATTTTCTATATTTTGTGCGTAGTGGAGGATTTTAAACTCGCCTTTTATCTCCCCCTAATTTAAAATGTTGTTGTATTCTGCCTGGAATCAACTTCACTCAGCAGTGATTCTAACCTTCTCCCAGCTGATGAGTGGCAAAAACCACGAAACAGTCTGTCCTGGGATGGTTATGAATCACTGCACTAACCCTAGCTAAGTTTATAAGCTGTGTGAACAGCGATACTTTGGCGTAAAGGGAACCTGCTGAAAAGCAGACTGAAGTAAAAAGGTGTGTCATTGTGTACTTAATTTGCATATCTTACCCAGAATCCTTTGCTGCATTGGAAACAATGTAATTCAGAGGTTTTCTGTGGGAAAACAAGCCTCTGGGCCTGTCTAGATTTGTTAATGAACTACACAATGAGTTATTATATATATATATATATATATATATATATATATATATATATATATATATATATATATATATATATATATATATATATATATATATATATATATATATATATATCTCTATCTATCTATCTATATACATAAATTAAAGGGACATAATACTCACTCATATGCTAAATCACTTGAGAGTGATGCAGCATAACTGTAAAAAGCTAACAAGAAAATATCACCTGAACATCTCTATGTAAACAAATTTACCTCAAAGTTTTCTTCTGCTCACAAGAGTAAGTGCTGTGTAAACAGTTGTACTTAAGCTGATGTCAGCTGCAAGTTGAGAAAAAAAATAGCCTATCAGCAGTGTTGAGGACATGCATTGCTGTGCCGTGATCTCATTAGATTTCACTGAAATCTCTTGAAATTTCATATTAAACTTCCTAAAACTGAATAGGACAATAACATGACACTGCCTGCACATGCCAGATGGCATGCTCCCTTGCAAGTCCATGGACAAGTATCATGATTGGCTGCTTAAAGTCCCTTTTAAATGGGGTGGTTCCAGTGGGAGGAGCTAGCTGTGTTTGAACAGTGCGCTCTTTGTGAGCAGCTCACTATCTCCAAACGACCCAACAAAGAGGAGGATCCCTTTGCCATAGTAGCTTACATGGCCTGGAACCTTGTGCGTCGACCGCACAAGTGAAACTGGTGACGGAACCACCAGCCAGGCTAAACTGCCCAATTGCTCGGACACTCCTGAACATCCAGCACCGACAGGGCTTCGTACCTGAATCTTGATGCTATTCGAGTAAAGCTAGAAGCCGGGTATCCATGGACTACTTTCGGGAAAGTAGTCTAATCCACAAAGAGATTTACTGGTATTGAGACCGGGAAAAGATTATCACAGCTGTAGGAGACGCACAGGTGCTGGAAGGCAGGTGAGGTTGCCGACACGGAGTGTATAGTAACGCCACTCTCCAGGAACCAAACCTCAATGGAATCGAGAACTGGAACCGACAGAATCCGGTGGAGAGGGAAAATTGGAGGTGTCATCAAAAAGCGGTGAAGGTGCCTCATTGATAGCTTCACCCACAGGCTGGGACGCAGTAGGCTATTAATCCGCATTAAACGCAAGTTTTTTAACGAGGCAAAATTAATAATTTCTGTTTGTGATAACAGGTTTGCTCTGACTATACTTGGAAAAGTGTAAGCGTCTGCTTATCACAGCTAACTTTAAGACCTTTAAAAGAAAGTACTCTTTCTCTCTATCCGGGACTTAAAAGAAAAAGCTTACTGAATATACTCTTTCTCTCTATCCGGGACTTAAAAGAAAAAGCTTACTGAATAAACCCCATAAAGGAGTACTCTTGCCTGGTACTTGCTCATACCCTTAGGTGGGGAAGTGGTATAAATTATTAAAAACAAGGATTAAGGGGCTAAACATAACATGGAGGCATAATCATCCTGCCCCCAAATGTAAAGTAATTTGTATCTCTTTGGGATTATTTTTTTTCCCCTCTTAACATCTGGATTTAAGAGCTGAATACCCTAAGAAAAGAGAGATTTATACATCTTGACAATAATTCGCTGGGACTTTATTGTTCTGCTCAAATAGTCCATCATGATAATAGTGTACTTAATATTTTTTTTAATTTTTAACTTTATTTTTTTTAGGCGATTACCTTTCCAACGGTGGGTCTTGGGGGTCTGTAGCTGCTTAAATGCCTGAGATACAGACTTCTAAGCAGTGAAAATAGGATGACAAATAGACCTGACTTAGCAATACTTTTAGTCAATGCCGGAAAGGCATTCAACTTAACTAATTGGGACCACCTTGCTACGGCTCTGAATAGATTTGGATTTTTAGGGTAATTTTCCAAACCTTTATACAATTATTCTATCAACATCCTGTATCCAATTTGAAAATAAACAATTGCCTCGCTGATAATTTTGTATTGGAGAGAGGGACACGCCGGGGATGCCCCCTATCACCACTCTTATTAAACATCTCGATGGAACCTCTGGCAATTTTTTTTTATGCCAGGAGATGTCTGGTATCACTATTGGAGAAACTAAATCTGTATTGACACTTTTCGCAGATGATCTGCTATTGTTCTTAAGTAAAACAGAGTCTTCTATAAAACAATTTCTGGATCTGGCAGATTTATTTGGATCATTCTCCGGATATAAATTAATCCGGATAAATCTGCGTTTTTATGGATTAGACCTCCAACCTCAAGTAATTATCATGTTCCTTTTAAAATAGTGGACTCAATTAATTATCTGGGAATTAAAATATGAAGAGACCCAGATAGGTGGTACAATTTGAATGTTGCCCCTCTATTTGCTAAAACTACCAATCTCTCTATCAGATAGAATAACTTTAATTAAAACTATACTCTTCCCTAAGATGTTATACCTACTACAATACATGCCATTTATTATCCGTACCAAGGATATCTTAAAATGTAATAGTGTCACAGCCAGATTTAACTGGGGAAAAAATAAAATCGAATATCCTCTATAAAATTAAGTCTAAACAAATATGCGGGAGGACTAGCTCTATCTAATCTAAAATATTATAATCTGTTCCGGTGGGCGGTACTACTGAATGGAAGCAAGTAACAGGAGCTCTGCATCTGCAAGCCTCAAAAGTGACTTTTTTACTTGCCCTACAGCAACCATCCAGTTACCCACGTTTTATGTCTTGCTGGGGGACCCTGCTCTGGTCATCGCCAGCCGACTTTGTGATTGTGAGGGGCATTCCATCTGCCCTAGCCCCCGGTTGTCATACCCGCAACTTGGGATTCTATATGGACCGCCATATTGGCGTAGTAAAGTATTTGCCTCTGACCTCTACCCCGTAGAACAAACATTGAAAAAGCGGAGCTAGTCAGACAAACTA
The DNA here is from genome assembly GCF_027579735.1 of Bombina bombina. Taxonomy (NCBI): domain Eukaryota; kingdom Metazoa; phylum Chordata; class Amphibia; order Anura; family Bombinatoridae; genus Bombina; species Bombina bombina. The sequence goes on along the minus strand of NC_069499.1, from coordinate 1,558,636,353 downwards.
CATTACCTTTGAGACCTGTCATGGAGCCGGGCTGTGGCCGGAGCGAGATGGCCTCAATAATTGACGAGCTGAATGCTGTGTTCATGCCTCGCCTGGATCACCTTATAACAACCTGTTTGTCTCTGCACGCAGTGCTCCGGTCCAACCAGAGACCTCCTGGGACGTTGGAGCTTGCCTCTAACTTTGATTCCAGTGACCGACTGTTACAGATGCGGGTTCTCTCCTGGGACATCACACCGTCTGATTTGCGCTGTGGGGCGGCACCACCTCGCAACCCTGCTGCATCTCTCATGCCAGATGATGGAACCTCTCACGAACTACAACCTTTGAAGTCATACACCATAGCGGTGCAACGGAGTATATCTGCTCAGAGTCTTCCGTTCTTCATACAGCCGGGGCTCTGGCCCAACGCATGGCATGTTTGTGGGAAAAAGCATTACGGCCGGCAATTGAGAGGTTCAGAAATACCTTGTTACTTGTTACGGGCACATAGTTTTTATGGTTTGGGCCCGGCTTGTGAGGAGTTTGGTGGTCACCGGACGATCCGTAGGGGAGTCGGCTAGATTTTGATTTCAGTCTGCTCACTATACGATAACTATGGAGGACATTTGTTGAGTTAGATAGGAGCCTTGTATTTTAGTTTAACAAGAGAGTTGTAATGCCTGTATTATTTTGTTTTCTTTTTTCCTCCCTCTTTTCTGTCTAGAGAACATTTTATTTTATTTTACTATAATATTATCATTATCATTTATTATTTTTAGCACCTCACCAGCTATGAATGATAGGTCTTGTGGCTGGAGGAACAGGATATGACTTTTGATGACTTTTACTATCTGACCGCCAAAAAGGCACTTTGCACTGACTGATTTACTCATTCCTACTCTATATACAGCAGATGAGCGTACCCTGCAGTAATCACAGCTAATATGGCTGCCAACCTCCCTCTAGACCCTGCCCTGGCTGCCTCTGGTGGCATTGGAGTTAGAGCAACCTGAACTGTAAACAATACCCACCACTGGAACTGCATACTGAGATCTGGTGAGGTAGCATAGTAACTGGCCGGTAGTCAGCCCGCAAACACATTGCAATATACTATCTACACAATAAGAAGAATACCTCTCAGGTCTCATACTTCCCATTTATCAGATAGTGCCCAGTCAAATACTTCATCTTGTCTTGTTGCTTACATTTTATTGCTTATTCAAATGTTAAAGGATAAACTACTGTGTTTCAAGTAGGAAAACTTTTATAATACCCTGTGTATCACACTAATGTTTCTATATATCAATTTAACATATGGGGTCTGTTGATATTAATCTAGTTACTCACGGCTGATATAACCCTATTTCAATAATTGGCGGAGCCTTGCTTGGGGCGAATCTATTACACCACACAATATGCATACCAACCTCATATATCCTGTTGTATATAGTCCCCCTTATATATTAGCCCTGTACCACTTTCTAATGAAGGATCTAACTGTCAGTATCTTATGACAATAGGTTTATAACTCTTACATATAAGTACCTTGGCATTGGGCTTTAGTCTGAACAATTAGAACTCTGATGTCTAATATAGGGGGCTGCCTCTCGGTTTAGATTGATCAAGATATCATAATAAGCTTCCCCTATATGGTACTGCAAATATTCTTTCTAATGTAGACTCTTCTTGTTTTGTAATATGAGGCTTATAGCTATAATAATCTATATATTCTCCTGGCCACTCATAAAAGCCTCAAAAGCAGGCTCTGACAAATAGAGACCATATAGCTGAATTAACCTGTATTATATTTCATAGTGACCAAAAGCAGGGCCTAAGAGTTATAACTGTTAAGGTTTATAGTTATGTTTGTTTGTTCGTTTTGTTGTTGTTTTGTTGGTTTAATTATAAAATCCCAATGATGTGGTCACATAAGAAGTGTGAGAGGAGGTGTAAGCTGATTGACATATCCCTAATTGTGACACTACAACACAAATCCTATGTTAACTTTATATACTCAAACTATATTGTAATACAGTGAGATCGCAATACTCACTCTCGCACAGCGAGAGTACACTTTATCATAGGAGTATATACTAGAGTAGCATCTATTCGAACTGTCTGGAACTTTGGTATTAGAACACTCATTTTATATTAATTTCATATACTTGAACTACACTGTAACACTGTGTTGCTGCAGAACCTTTCTCTTCTTGCCCTGTGTGGCATAATGACATGTGCACTTCTACCTTTTTTTCTATGTACCCATTGTTGGTTATAAATAAAATATTAAATAAAAAAAAAATATTATAATCTAGCCACTCTAGTAAAAGTGGTTCTAGATTGGATCACTAGTAAGGAATACGTGACAAACCTATATCTAGAATCTAAAATAGTGACACTATTTTCCTTGAAAGCTATTATACATTGCACCAATACTAAAATTACTAACTACTTACTAAAAATGCATATATTCAAAGGTCCACTTCTAGCTTGGCAGAAATATACGAGGGAATTTCCTCCTTAGTTTTTGAAGAATGGAGAAACAAAGGCATCACAAACTTAATCCAGGTAAAAGAAGACAGTTTGGATGCCATGAAAACATTTGAATCACTTAAAGGGACATAATACTCATATGCTAAATCACTTGAAACTGATGCAGTATAACTGTAAAAAGCTGACAGGAAAATATCACCTGAGCATCTCTATGTAAAAAAGGAAGATATTTTACCTCACAATCTCCTCAGCTCAGCAGAGTAAGTTCTGTGTGAAAAGTTATATTCAGCTGCTCTCAGCTGCTCTCAGCTGCAGGTAAAAATAAAAAAAAAAATGAAGAAATTAACAGCAGCCAATCGGCATCAGCAGTGCTGAGGTCATGAACTCTTACTGTGATCTTATGAGATTTGACTTAACTCTCATGAGAATTCATAGTAAGCTTCCTTTACCTGATTGGTGAAATAATATGAGAGTTCATGAGGCTCATCCTTTCAGATGTCCCAGGACAGACACACTAAAATGCTGCTTAGAAATCCTTTACAATGGGAGGTGGCTACTGAGGAACTTTTGAGGTAAAATATCTTTCTTTTTTACATAGAGATGTTCAGGAGATATTTTCTAGTCAGCTTTTTACAGCTATGCTGCATCACTTTCAAGTGTTTAAACATTTGGGTATTATGGCCCTTTAAGAAGGAATTTAATTTACACAAACATAGCTTCTTTGCCTATCTTCAACTAAGACACTTTTTTTTACCAAATCACTCAGAACAATGAATCAAAATGGGAATAAGGTCATTTTAGCTTCAGCAATTAATCTTTACAATCAGGGATTATACTCTATCTTTCTTATATAATATTTTAATTAATAATCTTGGTCTATCACATGTGAATGGTCTACAGTTAAAATGGAAAAAGATTTTTCATTCATAACTCCGAACAAGATTAAAAAAAGTTTTGAAATAGTGAATAGATCCTCTTTCATAGAATAATTACTGGCTCAACAGGGCTCTAGATAGAGACTTCTGTTTTGACTCCAAATCTATCTTCTTTTTATGGGTACCAGATAGACACAGAAATTATAAGCTGAATAATACAGATATACTACTAGGGAGAAACCTTATTTTAGTAAATTGGAAAGCGAATCAGCCCCCCCCCTCCCCCTCTAGGTTCTTAAAAAAAAATAAGAGATCTCATAATTATGGAACAGTACCTTTTTTCTTCTGACATTGAGAAATCTCTAAATAATTATTTTGGGAAATGGCTTAGGACTAATAAAAACCTATTCCATAGAGCTACAGTTACAACTAAATGCATTTTGTTATTTGGTACAAACTGAAGCCCTCCCGAGAACATGGCTGGAGTAGTGAGGGAGGAGAGGGTTTTATAAAATATTTTTTTATTATGTTTATTTCTTACTGTAAGATAGTTAAGATATCTAAATAGAGATGGGCAGGTACAGGAGGATTGAACCCTACTAAAACTATACGATCTCTAAAAACCTAACTTCAATATAATATTTAGTTTAAACTACACTGGACCCAATAACACAGAACTGCTTACCCTTGATGGTCATTGACGTTATAATTTACACAGGTCAAGCTGAGTACCTTAGATAGATACCAGGGGATGGGAACCTGGGTATACTTACCTCTCGTTCAGAAATAAAAATAATTGTATCGTACTTGAAATGCATTGTTGTAAGAAGAATTACATGAACTTAAGATTTTCTAACTGTATGTTTGTTTTATTATAACACTGAAAATAACAACAAAAAGTGAAGGTTGAAAGCCCATTTCTTCTTTTTTGTGTTTCCTTCTGTAGCCCTGCGTGGCGCAGATTTTGTCCTCTGTATCTCCTTCACTTTGTTATAAAATAAAGAATTAAACATGCGCATTCACGCACACACACACATAAACATGAACGCACACACATATACACAGACACACACAAACAAGTATTAGACACATAAACATGAACGCACACACATACACACACAAGTACTTACACACATAAACGTGCATGCACACATACACAAGTGCACGTACTTAAACGCATAAACATGCACGCATACACATTCAAAAAAACATATTTACACACACGTACTTACACACATAATCATGCGCACACACTCATACACACACATGCAAAAAAAAAACATTTTACACACATAATCATGCGCACACTCATACACAAACACACATGCAAAAACAACACATTTACACACACACATACTTATGTACTTATACTTACACACATACATACACACATATTTACACACATAATCATGCGCGCACACTCATACACACACACACACATACTTACACACCTAAACATGCACGCATACACACACTCACACACGCATGTACTTACACACATAAACATGCACGCATACACACACACGTACTTACACACCTAAACATGCACGCATACACACACACACACACATGTACTTACACACATAAACATGCGCACACACTCAAACACACACTCACACACGCATGTACTTACACACATAAACATGCGCACACACTCATACACACTCACACATAAACATGCGCACACACTCATACACACACTCACACACACATGTACTTACACACATAAACATGCGCACACACTCATACACACACACACACACATACTTACGTAGTTATACATACACACACACAAGTACTTACACACATAAACATGCACACACACTCATACACAAACACACACACACACACACACATACGTACTTATACTTACACATACACACACACAAGTACTTACACACATAAACATGCGCACACACTCATACACACACACACGCATGTACTTACACACATAAACACACACACTCATACACACACACTCATACACACACGTACTTACACACCTAAACATGCGCACACACTCATACACACACACGTACTTACACACATAAACATGCACACACACTCAAACACACACTCACACACGCATGTACTTACACACATAAACATGCGCACACACTCATACACACACTCACACATAAACATGCGCACACACTCATACACACACTCACACACACATGTACTTACACACATAAACATGCGCACACACTCATACACACACACACACATACTTACGTAGTTATACATACACACACAAACACAAGTACTTACACACATAAACATGCACACACACTCATACACAAACACACACACACACACGTACTTATACTTACACATACACACACACACAAGTACTTACACACATAAACATGCGCACACACTCATACACACACACACGTACTTACACACATAAACATGCGCACACACTCATACACACACACACGTACTTACACACATAAACATGCGCGCACACTCATACACACACACGTACTTACACACCTAAACATGTGCGCACACTCATACACACACACGTACTTACACACATAAACATGCGCACACACTCATACACACACACACACACACATTTGTGTTTTGCTGCTCTCTGAATGTGCGTTTACGTAAATGTAAAGTCTGTATAAACAAACTAACCTATTAAACAGAGGATGGCTCTGGGGACTGTGTGTACCTGTTCTGCCTCGCCCTTTGGGTGTATAAAGTCATGTGCTGACAATTTGCTTGCCGGAGGGGGCACCCAGGCTGTATCTCCCAGTCTTTTCCATTTGTTGTAGAATCATTTTCAGGGAGTGATCTTTCAAAGACATTATTCCCCTCTGTAAATTCCTCTCTTCTTTTTAGTTACCGCTATGTCCCTTCCCTTTTTTATGTCCCTCTTATATCACCATTGAAACGCTCTCTGAATCTTAAAGGGACAGTCTACTTGAAAATATTTTTTTAAAAAGATAGATAATCCCTTTATTACCCATTCCTCAGTTTTGCATAACCAACACAGTTATAATAATATACTTTTAACCTCTGTGATTACCTTGTATCTAAGCCTCTGCAAACTGCCCCCTTATTTCAGTTGTTTTGACAGACTTGCATTTTAGCCAATCAGTGCCCTCTCATAAGTAACTCCACAGGAGTGAACACAATGTTATCTGTATTGCACACATGAACTAGCAGTGTCTTATTGTGAAAAAACTGTCAATGCAAAATAAAGAGGTGACCTTTAAAAGCTTAGAATAAAAATCAGTTTGAGCCTGCCTAGGTTTAGCTTTCAAAAAAGAATACCAAGAGAACAAAGTAAATTTGTTGATAAAAGTAAATTGGATACTTGTTTAAAATTACATGTCCTATCTGAATCATGAAAGTTTAATTTTGACTTGACTGTCGCTTTAAAGGAAGTTTTTTCTTTTTGCATAGAACATGCATACGCCCAATTCAAATATTTGATTGGTAACTAGCATCAGCACAAATGTACTGCAAACTATTTTTTTCTAATAATTTAAAACCGTTCTCATGTCTTAGGTTTATTGGAAGGTCATTACTATAGATATCCACAATACATATTAGGGTCTAACTTAAAGTATGAGGAACAATAATGGATATTAATTAAAATGATAATGTTAAAGAAACAATATGTATTTGGAGTTTTTGTTAAAGGGACAGTAAACGCCAAAAATATTATTATTGTTTAAAAAGATAATCTCTTTATTTTACCATTCCCCGGTTTTGCACAGCCAACACTGTTATAGTAATATACTTTTTTTACCTCTGTAATTACTTTGTATCTAAGCTTCTGCAGACTACAAGTTAAAAGTAAAAAGTTAGCGATCTGACGTTCGTAATTTCACGGTAACGTATAGACTTTGAGAGGTCACAAATGTAAAATTGCATTCCCCCATAGACTTCAAACGAGCAGAAAAAGTTGAAAAAAAACAACAAAAAACATGATTGCGGTTATTTAAAAGCTGAACATAAGAAGATAATATTTCATAATGTTTATTCCTAAAGAGATATTCAATTATATATCTGATGGAGTTTTGCACAAATATATATCTGTTTATATCTACAGTATATGTGAATAAACACTTTGGAAATCAAGTGAATGCAAGCCATCCTTGTTGAATCTGTATTATACTGCTTGCACCCTGGTGGATGAACCTTGAGTGAGAGTACACACTATTAAATATGAATATTAGCGCTGCAGAATCTGTTGACGCTCTACAAATACCTGATAATAATATTGCATGAATATGATTTTTCATGTTTTCATCTACTTGACTGCAAAGGGCTCCTATGTATATATAGGCCAGTCCTGAAAGGGTTAACCTGTACATACACAAACACACATAAACACACACATGTACTTACACACATAAACATGTGCGCACACATAATGCACCTATACACACGTACTTACACATACACACGTACTCATGTACTTACACACATTAACATGGACATATACACTCTCGCATGTACTTACACACATAAACATGCACACACAGACACACACGTACTTACACACATAATCATGAGAACATACTCATACACAAACACACATGCAAAAAAACATATTGACACATACATACATACACACATTTAGTTACACACCTAAACATGAACGCAAATACACACACACACGTACTTACACACACACACACACACACACACACACACGTACTTACACACATAAACATGCACGCTTATACACACACGTGCTTGCACATATAATCATGAGAACATTCTCATACACACACACATGCAAAAAAAACATATATTGACACATACATACACGCATAAACACACATGTACTTACACACATAAACATGCACGCATACACACACATGTACTTACACACATAAACATGCACGCATACACAAACGTACTTGCACACATAAACATGCACGCATACACACACACGTACTTGCACACATAAACATGCACGCATACACACACACGTACTTGCACACATAAACATGCATGCATACACACACACGTACTTGCACACATAAACATGCACCCATACACACACACATGTACTTACACACATAAACATGCACGCATACACACACACACGTACTTACACACCTAAACATGCACGCCTACACACACACACACACACATGTACTTACACACATAAACATGCGCACACACTCATACACACACACACGTACTTACACACATAAACATGCACGCATACACACACACACACACGTACTTACACACATAAACATGCGCACACACTCATACACACACGTACTTACACACATAAACATGCGCACACACTCATACACACACACACATACTTACACACATAAACATGCGCACACACTCATACACACACACACATACTTACACACATAAACATGCGCACACACTCACACACACACGTACTTACACACATAAACATGCGCACACACTCATACACACACACACGTACTTGCACGCATACACACACACGTACTTGCACACATAAACATGCACGCATACACACACACGTACTTACACACATAAACATGCGCACACACTCATACACACACACACGTACTTACACACCTAAACATGCGCGCACACTCATACACACACACACGTACTTACACACCTAAACATGCGCGCACACTCATACACACACACACGTACTTACACACATAAACATGCGCACACACTCATACACACACACACACATTTGTGTTTTGCTGCTCTCTGAATGTGCGTTTACGTAAATGTAAAGTCTGTATAAACAAACTAACCTATTAAACAGAGGATGGCTCTGGGGACTGTGTGTACCTGTTCTGCCTCGCCCTTTGGGTGTATAAAGTCATGTGCTGACAATTTGCTTGCCGGAGGGGGCACCCAGGCTGTATCTCCCAGTCTTTTCCATTTGTTGTAGAATCATTTTCAGGGAGTGATCTTTCAAAGACATTATTCCCCTCTGTAAATTCCTCTCTTCTTTTTAGTTACCGCTATGTCCCTTCCCTTTTTTATGTCCCTCTTATATCACCATTGAAACGCTCTCTGAATCTTAAAGGGACAGTCTACTTGAAAATATTTTTTTAAAAAGATAGATAATCCCTTTATTACCCATTCCTCAGTTTTGCATAACCAACACAGTTATAATAATATACTTTTAACCTCTGTGATTACCTTGTATCTAAGCCTCTGCAAACTGCCCCCTTATTTCAGTTGTTTTGACAGACTTGCATTTTAGCCAATCAGTGCCCTCTCATAAGTAACTCCACAGGAGTGAACACAATGTTATCTGTATTGCACACATGAACTAGCAGTGTCTTATTGTGAAAAAACTGTCAATGCAAAATAAAGAGGTGACCTTTAAAAGCTTAGAATAAAAATCAGTTTGAGCCTGCCTAGGTTTAGCTTTCAAAAAAAGAATACCAAGAGAACAAAGTAAATTTGATGATAAAAGTAAATTGGATACTTGTTTAAAATTACATGTCCTATCTGAATCATGAAAGTTTAATTTTGACTTGACTGTCGCTTTAAAGGAAGTTTTTTCTTTTTGCATAGAACATGCATACGCCCAATTCAAATATTTGATTGGTAACTAGCATCAGCACAAATGTACTGCAAACTATTTTTTTCTAATAATTTAAAACCGTTCTCATGTCTTAGGTTTATTGGAAGGTCATTACTATAGATATCCACAATACATATTAGGGTCTAACTTAAAGTATGAGGAACAATAATGGATATTAATTAAAATGATAATGTTAAAGAAACAATATGTATTTGGAGTTTTTGTTAAAGGGACAGTAAACGCCAAAAATATTATTATTGTTTAAAAAGATAATCTCTTTATTTTACCATTCTCCGGTTTTGCACAGCCAACACTGTTATAGTAATATACTTTTTTTACCTCTGTAATTACTTTGTATCTAAGCTTCTGCAGACTACAAGTTGAAAGTAAAAAGTTAGCGATCTGACGTTCGTAATTTCACGGTAACGTATAGACTTTGAGAGGTCACAAATGTAAAATTGCATTCCCCCATAGACTTCAAACGAGCAGAAAAAGTTGAAAAAAACCAACAAAAAACATGATTGCGGTTATTTAAAAGCTGAACATAAGAAGATAATATTTCATAATGTTTATTCCTAAAGAGATATTCAATTATATATCTGATGGAGTTTTGCACAAATATATATCTGTTTATATCTACAGTATATGTGAATAAACACTTTGGAAATCAAGTGAATGCAAGCCATCCTTGTTGAATCTGTATTATACTGCTTGCACCCTGGTGGATGAACCTTGAGTGAGAGTACACACTATTAAATATGAATATTAGCGCTGCAGAATCTGTTGACGCTCTACAAATACCTGATAATAATATTGCATGAATATGATTTTTCATGTTTTCATCTACTTGACTGCAAAGGGCTCCTATGTATATATAGGCCAGTCCTGAAAGGGTTAACCGGTACATACACAAACACACATAAACACACACATGTACTTACACACATAAACATGTGCGCACACATAATGCACCTATACACACGTACTTACACATACACACGTACTCATGTACTTACACACATTAACATGGACATATACACTCTCGCATGTACTTACACACATAAACATGCACACACAGACACACACGTACTTACACACATAATCATGAGAACATACTCATACACAAACACACATGCAAAAAAACATATTGACACATACATACATACACACATTTAGTTACACACCTAAACATGAACGCAAATACACACACACACGTACTTACACACACACACACACACACACGTACTTACACACATAAACATGCACGCTTATACACACACGTGCTTGCACATATAATCATGAGAACATTCTCATACACACACACATGCAAAAAAAACATATATTGACACATACATACACGCATAAACACACATGTACTTACACACATAAACATGCACGCATACACACACATGTACTTACACACATAAACATGCACGCATACACACACGTACTTGCACACATAAACATGCACGCATACACACACACGTACTTGCACACATAAACATGCACGCATACACACACACACGTACTTACACACCTAAACATGCACGCCTACACACACACACACACACATGTACTTACACACATAAACATGCGCACACACTCATACACACACACACGTACTTACACACATAAACATGCACGCATACACACACACGTACTTGCACACATAAACATGCACGCATACACACGCACTAGCACACATAAACATGCACGCATACACACACTCACACACACACACGTACTTACACACCTAAACATGCGCGCACACTCACACACACACACGTACTTACACACATAAACATGCGCACACACTCATACACACACACACGTACTTACACACATAAACATGCGCACACACTCATACACACACACACACATTTGTGTTTTGCTGCTCTCTGAATGTGCGTTTACGTAAATGTAAAGTCTGTATAAACAAACTAACCTATTAAACAGAGGATGGCTCTGGGGACTGTGTGTACCTGTTCTGCCTCGCCCTTTGGGTGTATAAAGTCATGTGCTGACAATTTGCTTGCCGGAGGGGGCACCCAGGCTGTATCTCCCAGTCTTTTCCATTTGTTGTAGAATCATTTTCAGGGAGTGATCTTTCAAAGACATTATTCCCCTCTGTAAATTCCTCTCTTCTTTTTAGTTACCGCTATGTCCCTTCCCTTTTTTATGTCCCTCTTATATCACCATTGAAACGCTCTCTGAATCTTAAAGGGACAGTCTACTTGAAAATATTTTTTTAAAAAGATAGATAATCCCTTTATTACCCATTCCTCAGTTTTGCATAACCAACACAGTTATAATAATATACTTTTAACCTCTGTGATTACCTTGTATCTAAGCCTCTGCAAACTGCCCCCTTATTTCAGTTGTTTTGACAGACTTGCATTTTAGCCAATCAGTGCCCTCTCATAAGTAACTCCACAGGAGTGAACACAATGTTATCTGTATTGCACACATGAACTAGCAGTGTCTTATTGTGAAAAAACTGTCAATGCAAAATAAAGAGGTGACCTTTAAAAGCTTAGAATAAAAATCAGTTTGAGCCTGCCTAGGTTTAGCTTTCAAAAAAAGAATACCAAGAGAACAAAGTAAATTTGATGATAAAAGTAAATTGGATACTTGTTTAAAATTACATGTCCTATCTGAATCATGAAAGTTTAATTTTGACTTGACTGTCGCTTTAAAGGAAGTTTTTTCTTTTTGCATAGAACATGCATACGCCCAATTCAAATATTTGATTGGTAACTAGCATCAGCACAAATGTACTGCAAACTATTTTTTTCTAATAATTTAAAACCGTTCTCATGTCTTAGGTTTATTGGAAGGTCATTACTATAGATATCCACAATACATATTAGGGTCTAACTTAAAGTATGAGGAACAATAATGGATATTAATTAAAATGATAATGTTAAAGAAACAATATGTATTTGGAGTTTTTGTTAAAGGGACAGTAAACGCCAAAAATATTATTATTGTTTAAAAAGATAATCTCTTTATTTTACCATTCTCCGGTTTTGCACAGCCAACACTGTTATAGTAATATACTTTTTTTACCTCTGTAATTACTTTGTATCTAAGCTTCTGCAGACTACAAGTTGAAAGTAAAAAGTTAGCGATCTGACGTTCGTAATTTCACGGTAACGTATAGACTTTGAGAGGTCACAAATGTAAAATTGCATTCCCCCATAGACTTCAAACGAGCAGAAAAAGTTGAAAAAAACCAACAAAAAACATGATTGCGGTTATTTAAAAGCTGAACATAAGAAGATAATATTTCATAATGTTTATTCCTAAAGAGATATTCAATTATATATCTGATGGAGTTTTGCACAAATATATATCTGTTTATATCTACAGTATATGTGAATAAACACTTTGGAAATCAAGTGAATGCAAGCCATCCTTGTTGAATCTGTATTATACTGCTTGCACCCTGGTGGATGAACCTTGAGTGAGAGTACACACTATTAAATATGAATATTAGCGCTGCAGAATCTGTTGACGCTCTACAAATACCTGATAATAATATTGCATGAATATGATTTTTCATGTTTTCATCTACTTGACTGCAAAGGGCTCCTATGTATATATAGGCCAGTCCTGAAAGGGTTAACCGGTACATACACAAACACACATAAACACACACATGTACTTACACACATAAACATGTGCGCACACATAATGCACCTATACACACGTACTTACACATACACACGTACTCATGTACTTACACACATTAACATGGACATATACACTCTCGCATGTACTTACACACATAAACATGCACACACAGACACACACGTACTTACACACATAATCATGAGAACATACTCATACACAAACACACATGCAAAAAAACATATTGACACATACATACATACACACATTTAGTTACACACCTAAACATGAACGCAAATACACACACACACGTACTTACACACACACACACACACACACGTACTTACACACATAAACATGCACGCTTATACACACACGTGCTTGCACATATAATCATGAGAACATTCTCATACACACACACATGCAAAAAAAACATATATTGACACATACATACACGCATAAACACACATGTACTTACACACATAAACATGCACGCATACACACACATGTACTTACACACATAAACATGCACGCATACACACACGTACTTGCACACATAAACATGCACGCATACACACACACGTACTTGCACACATAAACATGCACGCATACACACACACACGTACTTACACACCTAAACATGCACGCCTACACACACACACACACACATGTACTTACACACATAAACATGCGCACACACTCATACACACACACACGTACTTACACACATAAACATGCACGCATACACACACACGTACTTGCACACATAAACATGCACGCATACACACGCACTAGCACACATAAACATGCACGCATACACACACTCACACACACACACGTACTTACACACCTAAACATGCGCGCACACTCATACACACACACACGTACTTACACACCTAAACATGCGCGCACACTCACACACACACACGTACTTACACACATAAACATGCGCACACACTCATACACACACACACGTACTTACACACATAAACATGCGCACACACTCATACACACACACACATTTGTGTTTTGCTGCTCTCTGAATGTGCGTTTACGTAAATGTAAAGTCTGTATAAACAAACTAACCTATTAAAAAGAGGATGGCTCTGGGGACTGTGTGTACCTGTTCTGCCTCGCCCTTTGGGTGTATAAAGTCATGTGCTGACAATTTGCTTGCCGGAGGGGGCACCCAGGCTGTATCTCCCAGTCTTTTCCATTTGTTGTAGAATCATTTTCAGGGAGTGATCTTTCAAAGACATTATTCCCCTCTGTAAATTCCTCTCTTCTTTTTAGTTACCGCTATGTCCCTTCCCTTTTTTATGTCCCTCTTATATCACCATTGAAACGCTCTCTGAATCTTAAAGGGACAGTCTACTTGAAAATATTTTTTTAAAAAGATAGATAATCCCTTTATTACCCATTCCTCAGTTTTGCATAACCAACACAGTTATAATAATATACTTTTAACCTCTGTGATTACCTTATATTTAAGTCTCTGCAAACTGCCCCCTTATTTCAGTTGTTTTGACAGACTTGCATTTTAGCCAATCGGTGCCCTCTCATAATTAACTCCACAGGAGTGAACACAATGTTATCTGTAGTGCACACATGAACTAGCAGTGTCTAATTGTGAAAAAAATCTGTCAATGCAAAATAAAGAGGTGACCTTTAACGGCTTAGAAAAAAATCAGTTTGAGCCTGCCTAGGTTTAGCTTTCAAAAAAGAATACCAAGAGAACAAAGTAAATTTGATGATAAAAGTAAATTGGATACTTGTTTAAAATTACATGTCCTATCTGAACCATGAAAGTTTAATTTTGACTTGACTGTCCCTTTAAAGGAAGTTTTTTTTCTTTTTGCATAGAACATGCATACGCCCAATTCAAATATTTGATTGGTAACTAGCATCAGCACAAATGTACTGCAAACTATTTTTTTCTAATAATTTAAAACCGTTCTCATGTCTTAGGTTTATTGGAAGGTCATTACTATAGATATCCACAATACATATTAGGGTCTAACTTAAAGTATGAGGAACAATAATGGATATTAATTAAAATGATAATGTTAAAGAATCAATATGTATTTGGAGTTTTTGTTAAAAGGACAGTAAACGCCAAAAATATTATTATTGTTTAAAAAGATAATCTCTATATTTTACCATTCCCCGGTGTTGCACAGCCAACACTGTTATAGTAATATACTTTTTTACCTCTGTAATAACTTTGTACCTAAGCTTGTGCAGACTGCCTCCTTATCTCAGATCTTTTGACAGACTTACATTTCAGGCAATTAGTGCTGGCTCTTACATAACTTCACAGGCGTGAGCACAATGTTATCTACATGGCACACATGAACTAATGCCCTCTAACTGTCAAATGCATTCAGTTAAGAGGCAGCCTTCAATTAGCATATGAGCCTACCTACATTTAGCTTTCAACAAAGAATACCAAGAGAACAAAGCGTATTTGATGATAAAAGTAAATTGCAAAGTTGTTTAAAATGACATGCCCTATCTGAATCATGAAATTTTATTTTGGATTTTACTGTCCCTTTAAGTGCTCTTTTGTATTTTGTGATGTACCAGATGCCATCACTGTCCATAAAGGTATTTTTTTCCATCATAACAAATATATAAGCAACATTTCTTAAAGGAACAGTTAACACCAGAATTTTTGTTGTTTTAAAAGATAGATAATCCCTTAATTACCAATTCCCCAGTTTTGCATAACTAACACAGTTATAGTAATACACTTTTTACCGCTGTGATTACCTTGTATTTATGCCTCTGCAAATTGCCCCCCTTATTTCAGTACTTTTGACAGATTTGCATTTTAGCCAATCAGTGCTTACTCCTAGGTAACTTCATGTGCGTGAGCTCAATGTTATCTATATGACACACATGAACTAATGCCTTCTAGGGGTGAATAACTGTCAAAATTCATTCAAGTTAGAGGTGGCCTTCAAGGTCTAAGAAATTAGCATATGAACCTACCTAGGTTTAGCTTTCAACTAAGAATACCAAGAGAACAAAGCAAAATGGTGATAAAAGTAAATTGGAAAGTTGTTTAAATTTACATGCCCTATTTGAATCATGAAAGTTTATTTTGGACTTGACTGTCACTTTTAAAATTGTAACTAAAGGGACATGGTTGTCTAAAGAACATTTTCAAGGTTTGAAACATGTCCTGTACATTGGAAACATTTCCTGTACATAATATAGCCAGTGGCTTAATGTACATTAGCAGAGAGTTGCTTGTTGTATACAAGCTGTACATCATTAAATGGTGGTGTAATGGCATCAATAGAATGACGGCTGTAGACATAAGCATTTGATCCTGCTCCAGATCCCTAAGTGAAAGAAAATGAATCTTTAATTCTATATTCATTCTTCATTGGCTGATAAGGACAATGCTGCACAGTGAGAAGCCTCTATAATCCTGGCAAGAATAGCGCATGCACTCTATACTGTGTGCTATGTTCCTTTAGCTCTCTCTTTTGGGTTACTGATCAGTCTCTCTCGTACCCTGCTCTGTATCTCATGTCTTCCCTTGTCTCGCTCGCTGTCTCTTTTCCCTCTGCTGTCACATTATTATGTCTTCCTTCTACACCCCCTTATTAAAGTGTTCCCTTTCCATGCCTCACCCTCTCCATCCCTTTAAGAGCACCCTCTCTTGCTTCCCCATTATGTAGCTCTCCGCTTCTTTCTTTTCTTAGTGTCTCTTATTCCCTCTCCTCTTTTCTTAGTGGTTTTATGTAGTTCAAAGACATAGCAGAACAGAAAACCAACAGATGGGTGTCAAGCTCATTCCTTCTGGGTTCCAAATGTCATCTCTGACTCCTTGTGCCCATCATGTGCTTTGCCAGCTGTGCGTGCCCAGTGGTCCCAGTCCACCCCCCCCCTTACTATATCACATAACAATATATTAACCCTATGTTACTCACTGCTGCAAGCTAAATGGGTTTGGAAATTAAATATTTCCTTTTCTCCCCCCCCCCCCCAAATTTCTAAGCTTTAGAAACAAAAGACAGGATGCTACATCTGTGACATTGGAGTGTGCAATCTCTAAATACAGTAGAATTTAATAATTGAGAAATACACAATAAAAAGAAAATGTGATACTTAACATTTGAAATGCCCATTAGAATATTTTCTGTCAAATTGAATACAATTTTCCCTCCCCCTGTATCATGTGACAGCCATCAGCCAATCGCAAAATGCATATACATGTATACTGTGCACTTTTGCACATGCTCAGTAGAAGGTGGGGCCTTAGAAAGTGTGCATATAAAAAGAATGAATGTGCAATGAAAAATGTTTTACAATTGCATGCTTTATCTTAATCATGAAACTTGACTTATGTGGCACTTTTAAAGGGATATAAAGCAGTCTGTTTAATTATTGTAATAAAAATCACTATGTACTAATCTTTTTAGTTGAAATACTTTTTATTGATTTTCACAGCTATTAACATAACATAGCAATCAAGTAATGTTTACAAAATAAATAAGAAAATAAAAATAGCAAAGGCAAAAAAAATCAATAGTACAGTGATAACAGGGTTATCTCACCCTCAAAAATGTAACATGGTCTTACATACAACATAACCAAGTTGATAAGTTGGTGAAGATCTTAGGCTTAACTCCCCCCCCCCCCCCTCCTATTCATCTATTCTGGGAACCCCTTCTCCCAATTGTCTATATATACCAGGATTTTTACTAACAACCTTATCGATTGATGCTTTATGTTAAAGATGGAGCTTTTCACCTTTGCTCAAACTTATGTTGTCGGGTTATTGAAATTAGGTGCAAGAGATCACAATACTACAGAAACAGGAGGGAAGGAGACATTGTTTCCCCAGCTGACCATTGAAAACGAAAGAAAAAACAAAAATAGAATAAACAAGCATCGGACAATTAAACATTAACCAGGTGTTCCCGTGGATTTCACCAGAGCGTGGGCGATATCTGTTACAATATGATGTAGTTGAGAATTATATTTTCCTAAATAATTACATGAGCATCAGGGGTTCACCATTGCCCCTAAAGCACACAGTTTTGAGTTGCCCTAGTGAGGATTAACCTCAAATATCTTCTCTTGTGATCCAGTAAAACCATATTTTTTGGAAATGATCGTTAGATCCTTGTGACTATGAAACTAATTCTGACATTGTGTATATATTATTGATTTTGTCTATAACTTCTGGCCATGTAGGTGTTCCCACCTTCCAATACCTGGCAATACAAATTCTAGACGATGTGCACAGTATTTTAATAAATGTGTTTATCGCTGAGTTAAAAGGTGTTACTCTATTATTCAAAAGTGCTTGAGAAACTGACAAGGTGATATTTTCATCTAGTAGATTACTTAATAACTCTGACAATTTGTTCCATATTATATGAACCTTTGGATATTATCACCACATATATGCAAATAGGACCTCCTCTCCTGGCATCCCCTATGACAATTCCTTTGTTGCTATGATGTGTAATGTGATTTCCTCTCCGGTGTGAGGTACCATCTGAAAGATGTTTTAATGCCGTTTCTCTTAAATCTGCACTGACTAGGCCTTTACAAGAGTTCAGCAAAATCTGATCCCATCCCTGTGTCTCTCTCCCATTTCTCCAGCAAGGGAGGTTTAGTAGTGTATTTTTCCGATTGAATCGATAAGTATATTTGAGATATCAAATGCTTACCCCTAGTATATGTACTGCAAATGCGTTCTAGGGTAGTATATGGTTAGGTGGGTTTAATTGCTAAATATTTAATGATGGCGGATGATATCTGTAGTATAGGAACCAATGTAATTTATATGGTTGGATCTTGTCCTGGACCTGGTTTAAAAGAAAGTACGCGAGTATTATTTAAGAAGTCAGCCACTCTATAGAGCCCCTTATTTTCCCATTTCCCCAGTCTCCTCCGGTGCTCTTTAGGTAGTAGAAATTTTATAGGTAAAAGTAAACATTGAGGTGGTATTAATTTCAGTGTTTTGGTTAAGTTATTCCAAATTTGTAATGTTTCCATTTGTAATGTTTCCAGTGTTACTGGTGATCTGTATTTTGGTTTATTTGTTTTAATAGTCGAATCCCACAATATATCAGAAGGCGCGTCACATCCTGCAATCTCAGCCTCAATTGTCGTCCATGTAACTTCCCTTAAATTTATCCCCAATATGGCAGTCTGAGCTATTCTCGAAGCCTGATAGTATTCTATAAGATTTGGTATACCCACTTCCCCCAATTGCCTATGTTGTTTTAATAGCTCCTGTCACCCCTTAGAAAACGTATTAAATCTGCTTGAATAGAATTCAGATCTGATGAAGGAATTTTGATTTGTAATGCTCGAAAGAGATACAGTAGAACGTAAATTTTTATGGCTGACAATCGCCCATACCACGAGAAGCTACCTCTTTTTTCCATTTTTCCAAATCTTTCTTGATGGCCTTGTAAATAGGGATATAATTCAATTTGTATAGATCTAAGAAATTACTATTTAATTGAACTCCTAAGTATGTTATATGGCTCTTCACCCATGAGAATTCAAAATTTGTTTCTGTAAAAATAATTTTGGTATGAAGTGGGAGGGAGATAGGGAGAGCCTCACATTTATCTAAATTGATTTTGTAACCAGCTATATCTGAAAATTCTTGTAAAGTCTTATATAAGTTGGGCAAAGATATCCGGGGTTTAGTTAGGGTCAGTAGGACGTCATCAGCAAATAAAGTAAGTTTATGTTCTGTGCGTGTTAACTGAATACCCGAAATGTCTGTTGAGTGTCTGATAAAAGATGCAAGTGGCTCAATACAAATGGCAAACAACAATGGTGAGAGCGGGCAACCTTGGCAGAGTCCCGTTTAAAATGTTTATGGGTCTTGACTGGTAACCTGCTGCTTTAACCAATGCTGTCGTATGGGAGTATATTTTTTTAATTACTTGGATAAAGGCGCCAAGAAATTTCATCGTTTCTAGGACCTGAAACATAAAGTTCCAATCCACCCTATAAATTGCCTTTTCCGTGTCTAGTGATAGGAGTAGGGACAGATTTTCAGTTGTTACTAGATATTCCACTAGGGTTATTATTCTACTAACATTATCAGGGGCTTCCATATCTTTTACAAATCCCACTTGATCTAGATGGACTAGTGAGGGTAGAATTTTTTTTTTAAGTCTGATAGCTAAAATTTTAGTGAAAATTTTGATATCCTGGTTAATCTGGGAAATTGGCCTATAGCTTTGACAAAGTTTAGTATTCTTCCCAGCTTTTGGTATTACTACAATCCTGGCTTGCAGCATCTCTTGAGGTATTTCCCTCCCTGACATTATATTATTAAAAAAAAGTTCACTAAATGGGGTATAAGGTTTTTCTTAAAGTTTATAGTATTCCCCTGTAAGGCCGTCTGAACATGCCACCTTGCCTGGTTTAAGATCTTTAATTACTGTTAAAATCTCGTTAGCCAAAATCTCTGAGTTGAGATCTTCCAAATATGATTCCCTAATAGTGTTCAGGTTCGCCGTTTTTAAGAATTTACTCATTCATGATTGTATACAAGGTAAAGCTTTCTGTAATTTCTTGTGGTTTGAGGTAAGGGACCCGTTCTTTTTATATAGTGTGTTTATGGAGAAAAGTATTTATTTTGCTTGTTTGAATAGACAAAATATTGGGCTTTGAGCCGCTCTAATAGAGGACTAATATTTTGGCCAATTCCTGTCTTTTGGTCAGAATAGTTTTATAAAGTCTGTGAGATTAAAGCCTGTTGATGGGCTTTTGCAAGCCTCTCTATATCCCTTTGGAGTAAGTTTACCGTTAAGTTAGTTTTTTTTTGTGTAGAGCGATTTTTCTTTTATTAGCAGGCCTCTCATGAGGTTTGTGGGCAGCCCAGGCAATCAAAGGATTCTTAGTGGGGTCTATATTTATCTCCCAGTATTTCTGAAGTGCTTTTAGCGGTTTCCCATGGATCTTGGGATTTCTAAGTAATGTAGGATCGTTAGTCCAGGATCTATGTCTATGAAAATTTAGTATACCTGTCAGCTCTAAAAAAAAAACAATTGAGTGGTCAGACCAAACACACGTTTGGGTACCAGAGGAGACCAAATTGGGGACCAGAATTTGACTGGTATATGTAATCTAGAGTGGAGTATGATTTGTGTGCAGGGGAATAATATGTGAAGTCATGTTTAGAGTTGCCTAGAGCGTCCCAAGAGCCAATAAGGTTATGGGTCTCAAGTGAGTCGCTAATTGATTTAACTATGATATTATGTCTGTTGTCATTGGGACATTAAAATCCACTGCCAAAATGATCCCAGTTTGGGACCATTGTGTGAGTAATTGCAAAATATGGTGAAAGAAAGTGTTTTGTTTATCGTTGGGTGCATATAAATTGCATAATGTAACCAATGTGTCCTGAATTTTACCATGAGCTATCACATATCTGCCTTCCTTATCCCTGATAACTTTTACAGTAACAAAATCTAATAATCTATGTATGATTGTCACTCCTCTTTTTTGGAGTCTGTAGTAGAATGATAGTTTTGAGGGAATTGTATCCAGTACTTCGGGATTGCTTTGGCCGTAAAATGTATCTCCTGTAGGAATATTACATTAGCTTTTGTTTTGAGATATTGTGTCATGGCCGTCCGCCGTTTATTATCTGTGTTAAGTCCCCTTACATTATGGGAGATTAATTTTAAATTACTCGCCATCATATATGTTCATCTTTTCCTCCCCCAACCATGTTGTGCTGGTTTCTCCTTGAATAGGGTGTCAATTATAGAATGTGCCTCTCCCAATGCATTGTAGAATATCTTTTTCCCACCCCCCAACGAAACCCACCTGGTCTACAAATAAACTTGTAGTGAATAATACATAACGTATGAATAACAATAAATAACAACAATAAAATGTAGCAAAAACATTTTTCCCCCATCTTGGACAGGATAACATGTTTGATAAGGGTGCAGTTTTGTAGAAACAACATATAACAAAAAAGTAACAAAGGCAATACTTGAATACTAATGGCATAATACCTGCTTTTCTTAAGTTGCATCTTGATTATCCCTCAGTCTTATGAGTCCATAAGGTAAACTGTGCATCATTACAATTTTATAACCACAAAGAGAGTCATTAACTTTAAAAAGTGAACTTGATAACTTATAGTACTTAGCGCTTTTTAAGTAGCAATAAGGCATAACCTAAAGATGTTATAGAGGCAAACCAGTAAACTCAACTTCAGTATGTCTCTTCTTTTCATCTCGTAAATGGGAATCTTCCCCTTGTGGATCAGTTTTTTTGTTTTTTCTTTGGTATCCTGGTCCATTTCTTTTGAAGAGGTTTTCCCTGTTGGGATGTGGTATCTACAGACTCAGCATTCTGTGTGAGAACTGGCGGTTCCATTTTCAATCTTCGACACACCTCAGGAATCTCCTGTTATTTTTTAATAGAGATGGTTCTGTTGTCCCACAAAATATGAAGCGCAAAAACGAAGCCCCAGCGATAAGGTATCTGATTTTTCCTTAAAAGTAGTATGAGTGGATGTAAGGCACTTCTCCTCTGCGATGTCCTAAGACAGAGATCTTGGTAGAACTGAATGATGTTCCCATGGAACTTATATGTGAGATTTTTCCTTGCTGCCTCCAGGATTTCTTCCCTTTCTTGGTATCGGAGCATCTTGATTATAATATCTCTTGGAGACTCTTCTCCTTTAGGCTTTGGCCTGAGAGCCAGATGAGCTTTTGGAGCAAATGAAGAAGATATTCAGTTAATTCTGTAGGATTCACAGATTCGGGAACTCCCTTTAATCTTATATTGCATCGTCGGCTTCGGTTCTCTAAGTCTTCTAACTTATCATAAATATCCTCTAAATCTTGTTGTTGAGAAGAGACTTGGTTCGTGAGGGCATTGATTCCTTTCACCATGGAGTCACCTTTTTCTTCCAATGAGTTCACTCTCGTTCCCAGATCCACTACTACTTGTTTGAGATCTGCTAAGCTGTTTGTTACTGTGTTTTGTAGCGTTTCCATCTTCTCCAGAAGTTTTTCTAAGTTTGTATTAATATCTTGCTTTGAGACGAAGTGTTCGAGGTCTGCTTTTGTGATTGGCATTAATTCTTCACTTATGACTTGAGAACCTGAATCAGAATCCTCTTCCTCATCTGGTATATTTGTCTGTGGGTCTAAAGATTTTTCCCCTTTTGAGGATTTAAAAAAAGAGTAGCTGCCGACTGTTTGCTCAGTGGCGTAGATTTGTTATGTTTCTTAGCTGCCATTTTGAAATTCTGCTTCCCCCCCCCCCCCCGAGTGTTGCTATAAGTATGTCTCTATCTCCTTACCTCAAAGGCAATATAAGTATTGAAATTATAATATGTGAAGGATCCCCTAGGAGAGCAATAGATTCTGTCCATTTAAAGTGATGGTAAACTCTCCCCTTTTTAAAATCAGATCTGGAATGTAAGCACTATTTTAGATGGAGTTTTATTCATCATGTGCAATGAAAATGCACTATAACTTAGTTATTAATATAGATATGAAATTCAAATACCCCACGTTACACCACCCACTTCAAAAGTCAATTTTCCTGTCAGCTAAATGATTGAATTACTCTCCAATCAATGCTCTAGCTACAACAAAAGTGCCATATGGGGAGAGTGCTGATAGGACAACAATTCAATCTGTTAGCTCACAGAAAATTTTACTTTTGAAGTGGGCGGAGGAGCATGCAGTATTTGAATTTCATATCTATATTAAAAAGCATGTTATACTGCATCTTCATTACATCTAATGAATTAAACTCCATCTAAAATAGTGCTTACATTCCAGATCTGATTTTAAAAAGGGGAGAGTTTACCATCACTTTAAGTAGATAGCATGTGGGAAGGATCAAATATGTATAACTCTTCAGTCTGTCATGCTGCTACAGTGGCTATGTCATTACACTCTGAGCTTCAATGTAAATGTTAATAATTCCCTCCAACCGCTATCTCCTGGACATAATATTATATGGATTCATGCATCCGATACTTTAGTAATGGCTGATCTCATTTTTAATGAAGTGCTTTCACTTTTTCTTGCTTTTATATTAAGCAGTATACTTGCCTTGTAAGGTTGTTATTACTGATGATATCATGCTTTCTCAGTGGGCCTTTCGAATTACTTGTTTAATTACTTAACATAGTCTGAATGTAATTATTATTTAGAGACTCTGTCTTATATATAGTTCTTTTGTACTGGCCTGAGTCTCCCTCTTTTATTATCTGTGCTCACAGACCTGACTCACCGGGCCGTTGCTTAGATGCTGCAGCAATCTGCTCCTCTATGCCCAGTTATCACCGGAAATTTGTATATCCCTTCGGCTCACACAGAAACAGGCGTGGGCAAGAGATGTTCAGGATCCCTGGGCGTTGGAAATTATATCCCAGGGATATCTCCTGGACTTCAAAGTTTCCCCCCAAAAGGGAGATTTCACCTTTCACAATTATCTGCAAACCAGATAAAGAGAGAGGCATTCTTACACTGTGTACGAGACCTCCTAGTTATGGGAGTGATCCATCCAGTTCCAAAGGAGGAACAGGGACAGGGTTTTTACTCAAATCTGTTTGTGGTTCCCAAAAAAGAGGGAACCTTCAGACCAATTTTGGATCTAAAGATCTTAAACAAATTCCTCAAAGTTCCATCATTCAAGATGGAAACTATTCGTACCATCCTACCAATGATCCAGGAGGGTCAATATATGACTACAGTGGATCTAAAGGATGCTTATCTTCACATTCCGATACACAAAGATCATCATCGGTTTCTCAGGTTTGCCTTTCTAGACAGGCATTACCAGTTTGTAGCTCTTCCCTTTGGATTAGCTACAGCCCCAAGAATCTTTACAAAGGCTCTAGGGTTGCTTCTGGCGGTCCTAAGGCCGCCGGGCATAGCAGTAGCCCCTTATTTAGACGACATTCTGATACAGGCGTCAAACTTCCAAATTGCCAAGTCTCATACGGACGTAGTACTGGCATTTCTGAGGTCGCATGGGTGGAAAGTGAACGAGGAAAAGAGTTTGCTATCCCTACTCACAAGAGTTTCCTTTCTAGGGACTCTGATAGATTCTGTAGAAATGAAAATTTACCTGACGGAGTCCAGGTTATCAAAGCTTCTAAATTTCTGCCGGGTTCTTCATTCCATTCCGCGCCCTTCGGTGGCTCAGTGTATGGAAGTAATCGGCTTAATGGTAGCGGCAATGGGCATAGTGCCGTTTGCACGCAGACATCTCAGACCGCTGCAACTATGCATGCTCAGTCAGTGGAACGGGGATTACACAGATTTGTCCCCTCAACTGAATCTGGACCAAGAGACCAGGGATTCTCTTCTCTGGTGGCTATCTCGGGTCCATCTGTCCAAAGGTATGACCTTTCGCAGGCCAGATTGGACAATTGTAACAACAGATGCCAGCCTTCTATGTTGGGGTGCAGTCTGGAATTCCCTGAAGGCTCAGGGATCGTGGACTCAGGAGGAGTCTCTCCTTCCAATAAATATTCTGGAACTAAGAGCGATATTCAATGCTCTTCAGGCTTGGCCTCAGTTAGCAACTCTAAGGTACATCAGATTTCAGTCGGACAACATCACGACTGTAGCTTACATCAACCATCAAGGGGGAACAAGAAGTTCCCTAGCGATGTTAGAAGTTTCAAAAATAATTATCTGGGCAGAGATTCACTCTTGCCACCTATCAGCTATCCATATCCCAGGTGTAGAGAACTGGTGTGTAGTCGTAAGACTTTTCATCCGGGAGAGTGGGAACTCCATCCGGAGGTTTTTGCACAACTGATTCATTGTTGGGGCAAACCAGAACTGGATCTCATGGCGTCTCGCCAGAACGCCAAGCTTCCGTGTTACGGATCCAGGTCCAGGGATCCCAAGGCAACACTGATAGATGCTCTAGCAGCGCCCTGGTCTTTCAACCTGGCTTATGTGTTTCCACCGTTTCCTCTGCTCCCTCGACTGATTGCCAAGATCAAGCAGGAGAGAGCATCAGTGATTCTGATAGCACCTGCGTAGCCACGCAGGACCTGGTATGCAGATCTAGTGGACATGTCATCCTTTCCACCATGGTCTCTGCCTCTGAGACAGGACCTTCTACTTCAGGGTCCTTTCAACCATCCAAATCTAATTTCTCTGAGGCTGACTGCCTGGAGATTGAAGGCTTGATTTTATCAAAGCGTGGCTTCTCAGAGTCAGTTATTGATACCTTAATACAGGCACGAAAGCCTGTCACCAGGAAAATTTAACATAAGATATGGCGTAAATATCTTTATTGGTGTGAATACAAGGGTTACTCATGGAGTAAGGTCAGGATTCCCAGGATATTATCTTTTCTCCAAGAAGGTTTGGAAAAAGGATTGTCAGCTAGTTCCTTAAAGGGACAGATTTCTGCTCTGTCTATTCTTTTGCACAAGCGTCTGGCAGATGCTCCAGACGTTCAGGCATTTTGTCAGGCTTTAGTTAAAATCAAGCCTGTGTTTAAACCTGATGCTCCACCATGGAGCTTAAATTTGGT
This sequence comes from Bombina bombina, assembly GCF_027579735.1. Lineage (NCBI taxonomy): Eukaryota > Metazoa > Chordata > Amphibia > Anura > Bombinatoridae > Bombina > Bombina bombina. Next base: position 1,558,609,293 of record NC_069499.1, on the reverse strand, counting down.
TCTTAAGGTTCTTCAAGGAGTTCCGTTTGAACCTCTTCATTCCATAGATATCAAACTTTTATCTTGGAAAGTTCTTTTTTTTTTGGTAGCTATTTCCTCGGCTCATAGAGTCTCTGAGCTATCTGCCTTATAATGTGATTCTCCTTATCTGATTTTTCATACGGATAAGGTAGTCCTGCGTACCAAACCTGGGTTCTTACCTAAGGTGGTATCTAACAAGAATATCAATAAAGAGATTGTTGTTCCATCCTTGTGTCCTAATCCTTCTTCGAAGAAGGAACGTCTATTACACAATCTGGACGTGGTCTGTGCTTTAAAGTTTTTCTTACAAGCTACTAAAGATTTTCGTCAAACATCTGCTTTGTTTGTTGTCTACTCTGGACAGAGGAGAGGTCAAAAGGCTTCGGCAACCTCTCTTTCTTTTTGGCTAAGAAGCATAATCCGCTTAGCCTATGAGACTGCTGGACAGCAGCCTCCTGAAAGGATTACAGCTCATTCCACTAGAGCTGTGGCTTCCACTTGGGCCTTTAAAAATGAGGCTTCTGTTGAACAGATTTGCAAGGCGGCGACTTGGTCTTCGCGTCATACTTTTTCAAAATTTTACAAATTTGATACTTTTGCTTCTTCGGAGGCTATATTTGGGAGAGAGGTTTTACAGGCAGTGGTCCCTTCCGTTTAAGTACCTGCCTTGTCCCTCCCTTCATCCGTGGATGATCTGTGGACTGGATACACCTTACAAGAGAAAACACAATTTATTCTTACCTGATAAATTTATTTCTCTTGTTGTGTATCCAGTCCACAGGCCTGCCCTGTCATTTTAAGGCAGGTAATTTTTAAATTTAAACTACAGTAACCACTGCACCCTATGGTTCCTTGTTTTCGGTTGAATGACTGGCTATGACAGTTAGGGGAGGAGCTATATTACAGCTCTGCTGTGGGTGTCCTCTTGCAACTTCCTGTTGGGAATGAGAATATCCCACAAGTAATGGATGATCCGTGGACTGGATACACCACAAGAGAAATAAATTTATCAGGTAAGAATAAATTGTGTTTTTGCAGTCACAAACCTACAAGGGGGTCGATGTCTCTATGAAGGCATGTCTAGCTTGATGTCATAAAACCTCTAGAATAACATAAACTGGTTTGCTGTTCAGTGAATACTAGATAAACAGTGAGTTAGTTTTGCCCATGCTCAGAGAAGGCAGAAGCCAACTTCAGTTACCAGCATGTCAGCTCTCTTATCTCGCTGAGGGCAAGTTATACTGAGAATTTCAAACTGCTCATTTTGCAAGAAAACAATTAAGTTGATTGCTATTTTCCTACAATTTTGTTTATTTTTACTTTCATTTAAGGTTTGTTTTACTGAAAGAGCCCTTTTTTATATCCCTTTAAGAAGCAGTGCAGTAGAGGACTTTTGATGCAAAATCATGCTGCAATAGAACTTAAGTTCTATCATGTCAGCTCCTTTATCTCATTAAAGGCAGTGGCTACACTGAGAATTTGTTAATGCCCATTTTGCAAAAAGAAGTTGTTTGCTTTTTTTAAATTTATTTTTAATTTATTTATTTGTGTATTTTACCGAAGGAGCACTGGTTCGCATTACTTTACTAGGAAAGCAAATGCCAAGTTTTGAGTGAAATCTTACAAATGTAATGGCAATCATATTTTAGCTCAAATTAAACAGTCAATTAAAAACTAATTTAATATGTGCCAGAAATATATTGCTATTCGATATCAAGATCAAGTGGTCTAGCTGAAGTAGCACAATATACTTGGCTATCCAGGCGATGCTTGAAATTTTAGCAGAGATTTAAAAATATGTCCTTGTAATATTTCACGCTTTACGCAGCCATATTGGAAATGTTATTGAAATACTCTTGCAATTTCAATGCAACTCTTTATCAACTACTTGTGGGTGGAAAAGTACTTGTATATCCATAATGAATAATTTTATTTTTGGTACAATTTAAGTCACAGAATGTAAAAAACATGCCAATTTCTCACAACCGCTGCCGTTTCTGGTTTCCAAAATTAAATAACAAAGTTCTTGGAGTTTGTTTGTTTTTTGTTGTTGTTTTTTTTTTGTTTTTTTAATAAACCATGAAATAAATATTTTCTCTGAAATTACTTTTTAATTTGAACGTCCCTTTAAAGGGACACTGAACCCAAATTTTTTCTTTTGTGATTCAGATAGAGCATGCAAATTTAAGCAACTTTCTAATGTACTCCTATTATCAATTTTTCTTCGTTCTCTTGCTTTCTTTATTTGAAAAAGTAGGCATCTAAGCTATTTTTTTGGTTCAGACCATGGAAAGCACTTGTTTATTGGTGGGTGAATTTATCCACCAATCAGCAAGAACAACCCAGGTTGTTCACCAAAAATGGGACGGCATCTAAACTTACATTCTTGCATTTCAAATAAAGATACAAAGAGAATGAAGAGGAGTAAAATAGAAAGTTGCTTAAAATTGCATGCTCTATCTGAATCACAAAATAAAAAATTTGGGTTCAGTGCCCCTTTAAACATGAAATAAATGCTAGATGGAATGACGCATTCAAATAAAAGATTAGTATGAGAATAACATGAAGATTAGATTTTATTTAAAAAAAAAAAAAAAAAGTTTCATTTGCTTTTTAAATATTGACAAAATATGTGTAAAGTTTGTATTTATAAAGCAATGGGAGCTGCCATGTTGTAACTTAGGTTACCTTCTCTGCTGTGGCCAATTAGGGACAGCTATAAATAGGTCACTAGAGTGTGCAGCCAAAGACTCTGTGGAATATTGCAGTGTTCAGCACTTCCACTTCTAACAGAAACTGAAAAGCAACGATTGTCAGAAGGAAATAACAGGAAAGGGGACAAAATAAATAATGAAATTGATATTGAGATATGCGTGTGTGTGTGTATGTTTGTATGCGTATATATATATGAAATGGATAGGGTGTTTTGGCTTGCTCTGTGTGTTATGCAAATAGTTATTTTGCCCTTTTTAGAGTTTCTCCTGATGTATTTCAAAGGCAGCTTAGTCTGGAGATTCCACTATCATCAATGGAATAAATTGTTGAGGGTTGAGGGTTCCAAACTGTAGCGCTCATAGAATGGAGGAAACATTAACAGAGAACAATGTATGGTGCAGTATGAATATACTAGTTAACAATATAGTACAAAAAGTAAGAATATTGCTCACCTTTTAAAACCTCAAGCATGTGAGGAGCGTTGGGGGGAATTAATCCCTGTCTGTGTTAAAGATGTTTGTCCCTTGGTGACCAGTTGGAGTATGGTACTTCTTTCTTTATGGTGCCTTTGGGATATTTTTCTCCCCTTTGAAGTATGGTATCTATAACTTTCAGTGATGAAGTTCATCTGTAGGTTTGGAGTTGAATCCATTATTTTTCAGGAGTATACTGTGCTTTTTTTAGGAAAACAATAATGTGCTTCCCCTCTTTGGAGTATGGTAGATTCCTTGAGAGAAGGCTCAGATACGAGTGAGTGGTAAAAACATATATGGTGGTTTTAGTTCCTTTAAGGTATTCCACTTTGTAGGATTTCACCGGATTCACAGGCCTGTGTCTAACAGGCAGGCTTGTTTTGATGCGCTCTGGCATATATATATATATATATATATATATATATATATATATATATATATATAGATAGATAGATAGATAGATAGATATCCAGCAAGAAGCGCACTCCAAAGGTCTTGTTTTGGCAAAATGTCACTTTAATGTGAACGTTTTCGAGTCTAAAAGACTCGTCCTCAGTCCTGGATCTATAATTATTTCTTTGCTGCACCCAAGGCTATTGAGTGGGAGTTCAGGAGTGCACATTGTCGACATATATATATTTTATATTACCATCTCAGTGTTTAATGTGTGATTGTGCCACTGAACTTGTCTGATATTTACATTTTGATTGTGACATTACAGTTGAAATGTTTTGATAGCATTAATACCACACTTTCCTTATAACCAGAAATATTTCTACTGTACTTCTAACCCAGGTTTTGTTCTATAAGGCAATGACATTAAAAGGGCAGGAAACACTTTGCATGACTCTTCTGTTGGCTCATATGTCATTCTGTAGAAAAACAAGTCTAAATAAATTAACATCTTTGTTTGCTGCAATTGTTTTCCTATAGTCAAACTCCTCCCACCATTTACCTTATTTGGAGGAGCCAATCAGACAAGCTACAGTCATGATGTTAGTATAAAGTGCATTGTACTTATTTGCTGAAGCCAATTAGGGAAATATTCAGGGTTAACCTTGAGAAGTGAGCAGGCTGCATTTTTCAGAGCTAAACTACATTGAGATGGGGCAAAAATAAAGTAAATTGCAAAGTTCTATATAAAACCAATGTAACTGTCTCTTTAAGGAAATCCATGTTTTAAAGGGTATTAAAATAATATAAAAGTGAGTTGTATGCTGGGTCTGAGTATTTAGCTACTGATTGGTGCAAATGCTTTAGCGCATGAGCTTGATTGACAGGCAGCACAACTCAGCACCTGTCTAGGTTCTGAAACCAAAACCCGTCACGTGCATGTGATGTTTTTTTATTATTATTAAAATACACAGGGCTTTTAAAGGGAAAGGGTACTGTAATTTTGTTTTTTAGTTCTCTTTTAACCCATTGATGCCCTTAGGCTGTTCCATGCCATTCTAACAGTGCCAGGCTTTAACGCCCTTAGGAAGGCACGGAACGCTCTAACATTTGCTACTCTGCATTGAAGTTATGTGATTGTTCCCAATTTCCCCTTTTGTTTATGTTGGAACTTTTCTTCCGATCTTGTGCACTTGCCCCCATCCTGAAGGGGTTCATTTTTTCCCACTGAATATTTTTACCTATTGGAATGTTTTAAACAGTTTGCCTTGATTTTGTCATTTGAAATAGCTGCTTTTGTCTGTGGTATTCCCATCTATATTCCCAATGGGGAGTATCACAGAGAGGTACTAAAATGCTTATTTTACAGTGTTCTCTCTAAGGATGTGATTCTCAAAAAATAGCTGGCATAGAGAGAAATCTTAAAGGGATATAAAACACATTTTTTTTTCTTTAATATTCAGATAGAGAAGCAATTTTAAGCAACTTTCTAATTTACTCTTATTATCAATTTTTCTTCGTTCTCTTGGTATCTTTATTTAAAAGCAGGAATGTAAGCTTAGGGACTGGTCCATCTTTGGTTCAACACCTGGGTTGCTGGCTGGAAGGGTTTCATATCCCTTTAATGAGATTTGCCATTCCCAAGGGAAAATTTGCATTTAAAGAGAACTCTGAGATGCCTCATAACACTGCCTATTAATCTGTGTAAAAAGATGAGATCAGAAGGATTTTATGTAAACATAGGAATACAAGCTAATGAGGTCTGCTCTCCTCAGCCTATTTTATTGGGCTGTGGTTTCATTTACCAGAGACAGCTATTTCATATACAAAATATACCTAAAGGACCAATTTCTCATATATTTTAAACTCTGCAGCTGGTATAACAAGTGACTGTAAACACATTAAGGGGAAACCAATTATACAGTTCTCTGTCCCTTTAATCGTGCATAGGAGAGAGCAGGAAAAAACATGCAATTCCAAGAGAGAACATTAAAAAAAAGTTTATTTAAAGCTGGTCATTGGCTGAGAAAGACATTTCCCACAGTGCCATGTTTTACAAGCATAAAACAAATATTTATAAAGAACAGATAGAAAAAAATAATATACTTTTTAAAGAAGATAAATGAGATTAACTTTCATGTCACTACCCAGAATGCTTTGCTGCAGTGCATGCAGAATTATGCTAAAAGTGAAATTGCATATTGTACAAATACACTTCTGGTTGTTGTTAGTTTTACAATTCTTTTTCAATTATTTTCTGGCTGATGGTTGACACCTCACTTGACACAGATTTTCTCATAAAAATAGGATTTGCATTAAAAGGAACAGTATTTTGCACATTTTTATGCCTTTAAAGGGACAGTCTACACCAGAATTTTTATTGTTTTAAAAGATAGATAATCCCTTTATTACCCATTTCCCAGTTTTGCATAACCAACACAGTTATAATAATATACTTTTAACCTCTGTGATTATCTTGTATCTAAGCCTCTGCAAACTGCCCCTTTTTTCAGTTCTTTTGACAGACTTGCAGTCTAGCCAATCAGTGCCTGCTCCCAGATAACATCTCGTGCACGAGCACAGTGTTATCTATATGAAATACGTGAACTAACACCCTCTAGTGGTGAAAAACTGTTAAAATGCAATCTGAAAGAGGTGGGCTTCAAGGTCTAAGAAATTAGCATATGAACCTCCTAGGTTAAGCTTTCAACTAAGAATACCAAGAGAACAAAGCAAAATTGGTGATAAAAGTAAATTGGAAAATTGTTTAAAATTACATGCTCTATCTGAATCATGAAAGTTTATTTTGGCCTAGACTGTCCCTTTAATATTATGTTAAATATAGACTTATAAAAGGAGAGAAGGGGGCACAGATCTAGTTTCTTTTTAATAAATGTGTGTGGCACATTTGATCTCCTCTAATATTTGTCTCTTGCAGTGCCCGACAGGAAGATGAGGCTCTGGTATCACCCTCTGAAGACTCAGATGAAATGCAGGAAGCTGGGAACCTTCCTGAATTAAAATGGATGTAAGCGCCTTACACAGTGTACCATGATTTTGTTTTACCTTTAAATATATTCCCAATTATCCATATCACCTGGAGTATATTAAATTGTATACAGATGAATCCTTTACCTTGATTTTGTCATTTGAAATGGCTGCTTTTGCCTGCTGTACCCCCACATATAATGGAACATTCAGTTCTTAAAGGGATATGATGCAGTATAACTAAAAATCTGACATGAAAATATTAGCTGAACATCTCTATGTAAAAAATAAGTTATTTTACAGCAATATGTCTTCAGCTCACCAGAGCAAGTGCTGTGTAAACCGTTATACTTCAGCTGCTGTCCAACTGCAAGTTGAAAACAAAAAAATAATGGACAATCAGCATCAGCAGTGCTGAGGTAATGCTTTGCCTTTGCTATGGCCTCATGAGATTTAACTAAAATCTCATGAGATTTCATAGAACTTAGTTAAACTGAATAGGAAAATAACAAGAGTATGCCTGCACATGACAGATTCTCACTCTCTTGCAAGTCCTGGGACAAGTATCCTGACTGGCTGCTTAAAGTCTCTTTACAATGGGGTGTGATAACTTAAAGGAATGGTAAAGTCAATGCTATTTGCGATGCATCAATGCAAAATATATATAAATGCAAGTTCAAACGCTAGTTTGTTTGTTTGTTTTTTTAGGTATATGAATTATCTTTTATTCACCTCTTCTAATCTTTCTCCGTTACAAGAGCCAACTCCGCCCCATGTTGGATTTAGTTTTCATCTCAGTGACGTGTGCAGCAGTCCCACCTGCTGTATACGTCACTGCCTCTGCACGCTCCCGATAGGGCCATTAAAGAGCGCATGTGATTTTGATTTGTCAATGTTCAAAGTAAACATCGAATCCCAAGATTCATTGTTTACTTTGTTCACGTATATCGCACAAGAACGCCGTTGAACTTATGTTCCCCCTATCAAAAAGAGCATTGAAAGCCCGACAATTTAGATTAAGCGGAGTACGTGTGGACGTGCATTGTGTAAATAACATCTTGTTATTTATAACCTGCGGCTAAGGAATTTAGTTTGTGCATTCGCATAAGTAACCGCAACGCTATTGCCTCCCATAATGACGTGGGCAAACAAGCCCGTAGACACGCATTTTCATTGGACGTGTCAGAGATAATCATTTATTGCTGTGAGGGGGGCTGGCGGGGGATTGCAGTGAACATAGGGGTAAATTATAGATTATCTTTATATTTTACATAGACTACATTAGATGAAAATAGGATTGGAAATTGATTCAGTGACAAACTAATGGTTAGTAAACAATGTTAGAATAGTGTGTACCATTCCTTTAAGAAATTTGAGGTAAAATATCTTCCTTTTTTACATAGAGATGTTCAGGTGATATTTTCTAGTCCGCTTTTTACAGCTATGCTGCATCACTTTCATGTGTTTTAACATTTGGGTATCATGGGTATCATGGTCCCTTTAAGTACTAATTTTCAGCATAGCTGTTTTCAGGGTAAAAAGTGGCTTTAGATCATTACACCAGGGCAGGGCCGGACTGGGAATTCAGACCGACCCTGGAAATTTGTGTAGACCGGCCCTGCCCCAGCCCTGCCTTGAGCACAGTCATGCCCCCATCCGGCCCAGCCGTGGTAAAACTCCCATGGCCTCCAACCCAACCTGGTCCTTACTGTCTAACAGGCTTGGGAGGGCAGGCAGTGTAGGCAGTGCAGCAGCTGATCCAACCCCTAACAAAGGTGCTGCTACTGTCCTTAACTTACTTACTTAATACTCCTATTATCAAATTTTCTTTATCCTCTTCGTATCTTTATTTGAAAAGCAAAAATGTAAGTTTAGATGCCGGCCCATTTTTGGTGAACAACCTGGGTTGTTCTTGCCGATTGGTGGATAAATTCACCCACCAATAAACAAGTGCTGAGTTCTAAACCAAAAATTGTCTGGTTCCTTAGCTTAGATGCCTTCTTTTTCAAATAAAGATAGCAAGAGAATAAATAAAAATTGATAATAGGAGTAAATTAGAAAGTTGCTTAAAATTGCTTCTCTATCTGAATCACAAAAGAAAAAATTTGGGTTCAGTGTCCTTTTTAAGATGCTTGTGTATGTCGAGCTCCTCCCTGTGTTGCACCTGGCCGCACTGCTGGCCCATGTGGCCTCCTGCTTGGCTCCCTCCTGTCCCATATGTGGCTGTCAGCTCAGAGACCCTTAGATCATTGGGTCTATTGTGTTGGTCTCACTGTGTATAGAGAGATAAGATAAGGAGGTTTTTGTGTAAACATAGAAAGTAAAGCTAAGGTCTGCTCTTCTTGCAAGCTCAGCCCATTTAATTGGGTTGTGATTTCAGTTAGAATTGATAGCTATTTCATATACAAAAATATACCTAAGAGTGGTTTACCATACATTTTAAACTCTTCATCTGGCATAACAAGACATTGTAAACACATTAAAGGGAAACCAATTTTACAGTACTCTGTCCCTTTAAATTAACATTTAACATTTTGAGATTGCAATATAAAATGTTTAATTATAAATAACAGCAATATAATTTCATGTTTTTATTGTCCCCCTTTCGGATCATTTAAGTAAGAAAATTGTGAGTTTTCCAATTCCTGATAAAAGCGAAAGTACAGACCCTAGGCATTCTAGTGACCTATTTATAACTGTTTCATATTGGCCTCAGCAGAGAAAAACTTTGTGGTGCAAATTGCTTGTTTAAGACACTAACTTTACACTTAAAGGGACACTAAACCCATTTTTCTTTCTTTCATAGTTCAGATAGAGCAGCAATTTTAAGCAACTTTCTAATTTATTACTATTATCAATTTGTCTTTGTTCACTTGGTATCTTTATTTTAAAAGCAGGAATGTAAAGTTTAGGAGACGGCCCATTTTTGGGTTCAGAACCTGGGTTACGCTTGCTTATTGGTTGCTAAATGTAGCCATGATTAAGCAAGCGCTATCCAGGGTGCTGAACCTATAATAGGCCAGCTCCTAAGCTTTACACTCCTGTTTTTCAAATAAAGATACAAAGAGAACGAATAATTATTGCTAGAAGTAAATTAGAAAGTTGCTTAAAATTGCTGCTCTACCTGAATCATGAAAGAAACAAATTGAGGTAAAGGATTTTAAAGATTTAACCCCTAAACCCGTTCTTACCTTCTTCACCAGCCTCTTCTGGTTTCTTTAACAGTGCGTCATGGGCAGTGCACCAGGTTGCACCGTTAAACTACATGCAGTGCGCTCCCGCGCTGAGTAAAGCGGTCGACTACTTTACCCAGAGCAGGAGTGCGCTACCGATTGTGCTGTGATTAGACAGCGTCCATGACCAACTGTTGAAGAAACAACAAGAGGCTGGAAATGAAGGCAAGTACGGGTTTGGGGAGTTAAAACTTTACAATGCATTTTCTTTCATGTAACTGGTAAGAGTCCATGAGCTAGTGACGTATGGGATATACAATCCTACCAGGAGGGGCAAAGTTTCCCAAACCTCAAAATGCCTATAAATACCCCCCTCACCACACCCACAATTCAGTTGTACAAACTTTGCCTCCCTATGGAGGTGGTGAAGTAAGTTTGTCCTTGATTTTTTTCTGTGATATGCGCTTCTCAGCATTTTGAAACCCAATTCCTCTCAGAGTACAGTGCATGTCAGAGGGATGTGAAGAGAGTATCGCCTATTGATTTTATGGTTTTCCTCACAGGAAATCTTTTCAAAGCTTCTCTGTTATCGATCGTAGAGATTAATCTCCTACCACCTTTTTCAGATAGACGATATACTCTCATATTCCATTACCTCTAATGTTGCTGTTTCAGTACAGGTTTTCTGCTGTATGTGGATGCGTGTCTTTCGGTAAGTATGTTTTTATTTCTTAAAGACACTCTCAGCTATGGTTTGGCACTTTATGTATGTATTAATATAAAGTTCTAAATATATGTATTGTACTTATATTTGCCATGAGTCAGGTTTATGTATATTTCCTTTTGCATACTATCAGTTTCAAAATTGGGAAAACATATTTAGGAAGTTATTTTTAATTACCTGGGGTATAGTCTTTTTTTTCAAATTGACTGTTTTTTCATTAATTTTCGCAGGCAAAATTGGCACAAAGGTACGTTCGGTGTCGCAAATTCATCATTTCCAGCGTCTTATTTGACGCCAGGTTTCCTTGCACAAGGTTGCATCTGCCATGATGCGAGTTGCTTCATTTCCAGATGTTGTTAGCGCCAAAAAATTTCATTTTGCGGTGTGCGTCCTACTTGGCGCGAAATAATTTAATTATTTAAAACCCACCTCCTATATGCCTCTTGCCTTTTTTTATGCTCAGAGCGCTATGCTGTTTGCATTTTGTTCCCATTCCTAAAACTGCCAAATAAGGAAATTGATCATTTTGCTTTATATGTTGTTTTTTTTCTCTTACATTTGCAAGATCCATGCTGCCTGATAACAGTTCTACCAAAGCTAAGTGTATCTGTTGTAAGTTAGTGGAGATTCTATCTCCAGCTGTGGTATGTAATAGTTGTCATGATAAGCTTTTACATGCAGAGAATGTATCCATCAGTATTAGTACAATGTCTGTTGTTCCTTCAACATCTAATGTACATGATATCCCTGTGAATATAAAAGATTTTATTGCTGATGCGATTCAGAAGGCTTTGTCTGCTATTCCGCCTTCTAATAAATGTAAAAGGTCTTTTAAAACTTCTCATAAAGTTGATGAAATTTCAAATGACCGACAATATACTGAATTATCCTCCTCTGATGAGGATCTATCTGATTCAGAAGATCCTACCTCAGATATTGACACTGATAAATCTACTTATCTCTTTAAGATGGAGGATATTCGTTCCTTGTTAAAAGAGGTGTTGATTACTTTGGATATTGAGGAAACTAGTCCTCTTGATACTAAAACTAGTAAACGTTTAAATTCTGTTTATAAACCTCCTGTGGTTACTCCAGAGGTTTTTCCAGTTCCTGATACTATTTCTGATATGATTTCAAAGGAATGGAATAGGTCTGGTACTTATTTTATTCCTTCTTCTAGGTTTAAAAAGTTGTATCCTTTGCCAAAAGTTAGATTGGAGTTTTGGGAAAAAATCCCCAAAGTTGATGAGGCTATTTCTACTCTTGCCAAACGTACTACTTTCCCATGGAAGATAGTACTTCCTTGAAGAACCCTTTAGATAGGAAACTTTAATCTTATCTAAGGAAAGCTTATTTATATTCTGGCTATCTTCTCAGGTCTGCCATTTCTATGGCTGATGTTGCAGCTGCATCAACTATTTGGTTGGAAAGCTTAGCGCAACAGGAAACAGATCCTGATTTGTCTAGCATTGTTCGCTTGCTTCAACATGCTAATCATTTTATCTGTGATGCCATTTTTGATATCATCAAAATTGATGCTAGATCTATGTCTTTAGCTATTTTAGCTAGAAGAGCTTTGTGGCTCAAATATTGGAATGCTGACATGGTATCTAAGTCTAGATTACTATCTCTTTCTTTCCAAGGTAACAATTTATTTGGTTCTCAGTTGGATTCGATTATTTCAACTGTCACTGGGGGGTAGGGAGTTTTTTGCCTCAGGATAAAAGATCTAATGGTAAATCTAAAGCTTCTAATCGATTTTGTTCTTTTCAACAGAATAAGGAACAGAAAGCCAATCCTTCCCCCAAAGAATCTGGTTCCAATTGGAAACCTTCTTCAAGTTGGAATAAATCCAAGCCGTTTAAGAAACCAAAGCCAGCCCCCAAGTCTGCATGAAGGTGTGGCCCTCATTCCAGCTCAGCTGGTGGGGGGCAGATTAAAATTTTTCCAAAACATTTGGGCAGATTCTGTCCAAAATCAATGGATTCAGAGTATTGTCTCTCAAGGGGTATCGAATAGGATTCAAAGTAAGACCTCCTGTGAGAAGATTTTTTCTCTCACACGTCCCAGCAAATCCAGTGAAGGCTCAGGCTTTTATGAAGTGTGTTTCAGATCTAGAGCTTTCAGGGGTAATTATACCAGTTTCGTTTCAGGAACAGTGCCTGGGGTTTTATTCAAATCTATTCATTGTCCCAAAGAAAGAAAATTCATTCAGGCCAGTTCTGGATCTGAAAAGTTTGCATCATTTTGTAAGAGTGCCAACTTTCAAAATGGTGACTATAAGGACTATTCTGTCTTTTGTTCAGCAAGGGCATTATATGTCCATGATAGACTTACAGGATGCATATTTTCATATTCCGATTCATCCAGACCACTATCGGTTTCTGAGATTCTCTTTTCTAGACAAGCATTACCAATTTGTCGCTCTTCCATTTGGCCTAGCGACAGCTGCAAGAATTTTTTTTAAAGGTTCTCGGTGCCCTACTCTATGTAATCAGAGAACAGGGTATTGCGGGGTTTCCTTATTTGGACAATATCTTGGTACTAGTTCAGTCTTTATATTCTGCCGAATCTCACACAAATCAACTAGTGTTGTTTCTTCAAAGACATGGTTGGAGGATCAATTTACCAAAAAGTTCCTTGATTCCTCAGACAAGGGTCACCTTTTTAGGTTTCCAGATAGATTCAGTGTCCATGACTCTGTCTCAAACAGACAAGAGACAAATAAAATTGGTATCAGCTTGTCTGAACCTTCAGTCTCAATCATTCCCTTCAGTAGCTATGTGCATGGAAGTTTTAGGTCTCATGACTGCAGCATCGGACGTGATCCCCTTTGCTCGTTTTCATATGAGACCTTTCCAGCTTCGTATGCTGAATCAATGGTGCAGGGATTATACAAATATATCACAATTGATATCCTTAAATCCGTGTTCGACTCTCTCTGACTTGGTGGTTAGATCACCATCGTATAGTTCAAGGGGCCTCTTTTGTTTGTCCAACCTGGACTGTAATCACAACAGATGCAAGTCTTTCAGGTTGGGGTGCTGTCTGGGGATCTGACAGCACAAGGGGTTTGGAAATCTCAAGAGGCCAGGTTACCAATCAATATTTTAGAACTCCGTGCTATTTTCAGGGCTCTTCAAGTTTGGCCTCTGTTGAAGAGAGAACCGTTCATTTGTTTTCAGACAGACAAAACCACAACTGTGGCATATGTCAATCATCCGGGTGGGACTCACAGTTCCCTAGCTATGAAAGAAGTATCTCAGATACTTTCTTTGGCGGAATCCAGCTCTTGTCTAATTTCTGGGGTACATATCCCAGGTGTAGACAATTGGGAAGCGAATTATCTCAGCCGTCAGACTTTACATCCGGGGAGTGGTCGCTCCATCCAGATGTGTTTTTTCAGATTGTTCAGATGTGGGGTCTTCCAGAAATAGATCTGATGGCTTCACATCTAAACAAGAAACTTCCCAGGTACCTGTCCAGGTCCAGGGATCCTCAGGCGGAGTTGGTGGATGTGTTAGCAGTTCCTTGGTTTTACCAACCTGCTTATATCTTCCCGCTTCTAGTTCTTCTTCCAAGAGTGATTTCCAAGATCATCATGGAACATTTGTTTTTGTTTCTGGTAGCACCAGCATGGCCTCACAGGTTCTGGTATGTCTGTCTCAAGGGCCGTTTTTCCATCAGGATCTCAAATCATTAAATTTGAAGATATGGAAATTGAACGCTTAGTGCTTAGTCATAGAGGTTTCTCTGACTCAGTAATTGATACTATGTTACAGGCTCGTAAATCTGTTTCTAGGAAGATTTATTATCGAGTTTGGAAGACTTATATTTCATGGTGTTCTCATAAATTCTCCTGGCATTCTTTTAGAATTCCTAGATTTTTACAGTTTCTTCAGGATGGTTTGGAATAAGGTCTGTCTGCAAGTTCCTTGAAGGGACATATCTCTGCTCTTTCTGTTTTATTTCACAGAAAGATTGCTAAACTTCCTGATATTCACTGTTTTGTACAGGCTTTGGTCCGTATCAAGCCTGTCATTAAATCAATCTATCCTCCTTGGAGTCTTAATTTGGTTTTGAAGGCCTTACAGGCTCCTCCGTTTGAGCCTATGCATTCTTTGGATATTAAACTACTTTCTTGGAAAGTGTTGTTCCTTTTGGCCATCTCTTCTGCTAGAAGAGTTTCTGAATTATCTGCTCTTTCTTGTGAGTCTCCTTTTCTGATTTTCCATCAGGATAAGGCAGTTTTGCGGACTTCATTTAAATTTCTACCTAAGGTTGTGAATTCTAATAACATTAATAGGGAAATTGTTGTTCCCTCTTTGTGTCCTAGTCCTAAGAATTCTTTGGAGAGATCCTTACATTCTCTGGATGTTGTAAGAGCTTTAAAATATTATGTTGAAGCTATTAAAGATTTCAGGAAGACTTCTAGTCTATATGTTGTCTTTTCTGGTTCTAGGAAAGGTCAGAAAGCTTCTGCCATTTCCTTGGCATCTTGATTAAAGCTTTTTTTTTTTTTTTTTTTTTTTTTTTTTTATTGAGGTTCTTTGCAAAACAAACAGTTAGTGGTTGTCAATACATATTATAAGATAAAAAAATTGTTACAGGGTAAGCTACAAACATATCCATTAAATACATAATATATTTAAATGACAAATTACACTCTCAGTACAAACAGTAGATGCTGTTCAAACAGTGTACCCACCATGTGATTTGAGCGGCCACTCTTGGACCACAGAGATGCAGTAGATATACTGTAAGGTAGGTAAACATGAATGTGAAAGGGCCACTCATGGACCCCAAGTAAAGAACCCCTTTTTTTTTGTTTTGCTTTTTAACACAATATTTATAACAAGAACTAATTTTATAGCAGAATATTTAAATAGATAGTTGTGAGAATGGGTGTTGAGAGACTACACATCAGTAGGGTAAGCTTACCTTAGAAAAACCTAGGCTTCATAGAATTACACTGCTAAAGCCCTTAGATAATTTGCCATATACTGCTTAAAAGAGGCAATTGTATGAATCGCACTGGATTTCAATTTTATCTCAAAGCACGGTGTGAAGAATAATTTTCTAAAGTACGGTTAATTAAGTTGATAATTAGGCCAACCGCTTTCATCCTGTGTAAAGTGGGGACGAGCTCTGGTTATATCTAGCATGAACAAATACAGACTCTCAAATAAAAACTGGAGACCTGTATAAGATAAAAACTTGGTTACCATACAGTATGGTCAAATCTCTCTCTTCCTAAACTGCTCATAAACTATAGAACAACTAGTAATTATATTTATAGCCCAGGAATCGGACATTAGATAGCTGCTGGGATTCAAACATTCAATCTCAATACTAGGATTACACTTGACTAATCTTGACGCCCTGAACCTATAAAGAGTAGCATATGTGACATTGGACTGGTTTAAAATCAATAGGACATAGATATGTAAATATAATAAAATACAATATATTAGAGAATCGTGGTGACATAAGGCTGTCTTTTGAGGGGTTAGGAGAGCTAATCATAGTTAGTGGAATAAAGCTAAACAATGAGATAACTTAACAGTATGGTGCTGTCCATTTACAATGGGAACCAAGATCTCTGCCCCGGCCGCAGGCAGAATATTGATACTAGTCCTCAAAACACAATATTGTGTACTATGGATTACCTTAATAAATAAACTTTTAACTTTATTAGATCAAACATCAGTGAGAATTACGGCACCTCAACCTAGATAAAATGCATCTGTGCCTCATGTAATGCTTATTAGCTTATTGATAAAATATAAGTTTGTTGTAGGAAACATATCTATCTTTATAACTGTTATGTCTAAAACTGTAAGTCCTACCATGAGGATTCAACAAATAGATAATAATAACACTAAAATTTAGAAAAAACAGACAGGACATCAGCGTAGGGACTAACATGCCTCAGCTTCTCCAGTGGTCCCAGCTCGCTCTAAGAGTATTGCTGAAAACTGACTTTAAAGTTATACTAGAGAAAGAAACACCAAAGTTATAATACAGAAGCACAGCACTAAAATTTGCTTCAGAACGATGAACCCCACATGGCGATATCAGCAAACCAAGAATCTGATATCGGTTAGCAAATAAAAAACAGGTCATCCAATTCCGGATCTCGTCCTTCGGTTGTAATAGTCAGCTAGGATAAAACAAACCAAACCTCCCCAAGATGATCCGATTAGACTCCATTTTATTGGCCTTTTCACCACCTGCAACCGGACAATGAATGGAGCTGCAATAAAGAAGCCGTCATGCTGTATAAGGTCGGGTCTTGCTGTGGTTAGTAGCTGCAAGGAAGTGCTTCCAGGAACTCCAGCAAGGGTGTCCTTAAGTCCAAGAGTCCACACTTCTTGTGTTAATGTACAGTAGGAACTGCTCATAGGTAAGTGTTTTGTTGCATCTGTTAGGCTCGTTTGACGCCTGATGATATTCTCGGCAATAACAGCCGTCTTTCCTTTGCAGCGTGTCTCCGACTTTTTGAAGCCAGCTTCAGGGTCTTTTAAGAGTCCGACATTGGTCAGCGGCGGGCTCTGGACCCCCAGGGCACCATCACCCTTCATATAGTGTAAGGTTAGGACTGTTGATTTAGGCTGTGTGTAAGCACTCGCACTACCACCCGTGGGCTCTTTATAAAATGTTGCCTCATATGTCTTTAAATACCCTTCAAGCAGGCTGTATATATCTTCAATAATAGCCTTAGCGACCTCCATATTAAGCTCTCACAAAAGAGTAAAATGTAGACAGAAGTGTAGAATCTCAGGATGCTGCTGTAAATTATAGCACTGTAAGTGCCGCCTAACGACAGGGCCACAGGCACCCTGCCGGGGGGTATGATGAAGGCCGAGGTCTTGTAACGGCTCCAGGCGCCGATGCCAGCAGTAATTGTGGAAACACTAGGGGAAATAGATGCAGTGTATAAAATATAAGTCAGGTAGATAGGTGGATCGATCTATTCCAAGATGAATCTCTGCATTTATTAGAAAAAAACTGCAGCAGGACACAGCTATGCGACCAGTCACGGCCGCTGCCCGGAAGTTCCCCCCTTGATTAAAGCTTTTGATTCATCAGGCTTATTTGGAGTCAGGTCAGGCCCCGCCTCAGAGAATCACAGCTCATTCTACTAGATCAGTCTCTACTTTGTGGGCTTTTAAGAATGAAGCTTCAGTTGATCAGCAACTTGGTCTTCTTTGCATACATTTACTAAATTCTACTGTTTTGATGTATTTGCCTCTTCGGAAGCAGTTTTTGGTAGAAAAGTTCTTCAGGCAGCTGTTTCAGTTTGATTCCTCTGCTTATGTTTTAAGCTTTTTCTTTTCTATTATGACAAAACATGTTCCTTTTTTGATGCTTTTTACTCCTCACCCCGCTACTTTGGCTATTTATTAAACTGAATTGTGGGTGTGGTGAGGGGTGTATTTATAGGCATTTTGAGGTTTGGGAAACTTTGCCCCTCCTGGTAGGATTGTATATTCCATACGTCACTCGCTCATGGACTCTTACCAATATGAAAGAAATTAATTTATCAGGTAAGTTCTTACATAAATAATGTTTTTTTATTTTATTTTATTTTTTTGCATGTGTTGTTAGATTTAACGTTGACTGGCCCTTTAAACAAATAATTTAACTTTAAAAAATGCATCTTCATGTTGGCTAATTTTTGCTTTGAATGAATCGCATGAAATAATATGCAGCTGTATTCTTGACTTCTATCTTTATTGCAGAAGTCAAGAGTTGAATAATGATGACGTAAGGGAAAAGGATGAAAAAGTGAGAAAGAATGAAGAAAAGAGTCAAGATGAAGTAAGCAAGCAGAATGAAGAAAAGAGTCAAGATGAAGTAAAGAGGCAGAATGAAGAAAAGAGTCAAGATGAAGTAAAGAGGCAGAATGAAGAAAAGAGTCAAGATGAAGTAAAGAGGCAGAATGAAGAAAAGAGGCAGGATGAAGTAAAGAGGCAGAATGAAGAAAAGAGGCAGGATGAAGTAAAGAGGCAGAATGAAGAAAAGAGTCAAGATGAAGTAAAGAGGCAGGATGAAGTAAAGAGGCAGAATGAAGAAAAGAGTCAGGGTGAAGTAAAGAGGCAGAATGAAGAAAAGAGTCAGGATGAAGTAAAGAGGCAGAATGAAGAAAAGAGTCAGGGTGAAGTAAAGAGGCAGAATGAAGAAAAGAGTCAGGATGAAGTAAAGAGTCAGAATGAAGAAAAGAGTCAGGATGAAGTAAAGAGGCAGAAGGATGAAGGAAGGAGACAGGGTATCAGTGCAAGCTCTGAGCTAAAGGTAAGCAAAAGATCTCCAAACAAAATAAAATTAGATGACTTCCTACCAACACCCAACCCTTTCCACATCACACTCAGCTACACCCTAAACCAAACATCTTGACTCTACCCTGTACCACCCCTTAACCACAGCCACTGATCTCCCTGACTTAGCCTTTAGCTTCTCAGTCCCAGATTCTATGGGCCCCATGTATTAACCAGAATGCGGATAAGCTTCTTTAGAAGTTGTCTGCTCGCCTTCACTGCATATGGGCAGCGTATCTGGTCATCTGCTGGCCCGTATGTATCAATACACACTCTGATGAGTGCGCAATACCCTCCCCATCTCTGGCGTGACAGAAGGGTTTGTCAATCACCCAGAGCGAGTTCGGGGGATTTCTCTTTGTCACCTCTAATTACCACTGGTTCTTACACTGCGGGATGCAGACTCGCATGTGCACACTTGTCGCACAAGTGCTCCAGTGCAGTTTATGCTGCTTAGTACATGGAGCCCTCTGTCTGAGAAACGTTGTGCAGGGAATTCATATGATACCTCCTGGATTAGATCACTATGCCAATCCAAATCAATATAGTTTATCTCCCAAAATTTCCAAGATGACTTCCAGGACTGGAAGGATTAGGATGTGTGAAGTTGACTTTTGGGTGTCCTGTGGGCTTAGTAGAGACTGAGTGGAAAGAGTCACATACTCTGTGGGTATTTTTGGACATTGGGATTTGGCTGATGAGTCGGGGTAGGACTAGGGCATATTCTAGGCCAGCGATGGTGAACCACTGGCACGCAGAGGCCTGTTGGCTTGCAAGCCAAACGTTTACCACATTGTGCATTCTGTTGCATACCTGCTCGTGGCTGTAGAAAAGTCTGCATCAGTCATCCAGCTTATGACTGACCGCTTCCGCCGGACGTAACTGCAGGCACAAGGGAAGGCGGGAAGTAAAATGCAAATTAAAAACACTTTGTTAGGAGCAGGAAATTGGAAAGTCGGTTGTCTATTTTTATAGTACAAGTAACAGAAAAGCATGTAGATGTCATGTGCGCGTTCTATTTTTTTTATGTATCGCATTTACCATCTACATCAACTATTAACTTTAAATTGATCACAGAGACTCTCAGCATTATTTTTTGGTTATTTACGTGCATTACTGTTTGTAGGAATCCCCTTTTATCAACACTGAATCATGTTAAAGGGACACTGAACCCAATTTTTTTCTTCTGTGATTCAGATAGAGCATGCAATTTTAAGCAACTTTCTAATTTACTCCTATTAGCAAATTTTCTTCATTATCTTGGTATCTTTATTTGAAATGCAATAATGAAAGTTTAGATGCTGGCCCATTTTTGGTGAATAACCTTGGTTATTCTTGCTGATTGGTGGATAAATTCATCCACCAATAAAAAAGTGCTGTCCAGTGCTGAACCAAAAAAGAAGCTTAGATGCCTCCTTTTTCAAATAAAGATAGCAAGTGAACGAAGAAAAATTGATAATAGGAGTAAATTAGAAAATTTGGGTTCAATGTCCCTTTAATGAGATTCTCATATAATTATTATACTATTCTTCTCCCTCTCCCTTTTTTTAGCTGCTATTCTGTATATTGGACTAGTATTCCCAATATATTAGCATGAGCCACTGTAGCTGTCTGGCAGTGAGAGTCTTAAGCATTGGGGATATTTACTCAGAATTGATTTAAAAGTGGTCTAGTTTGGGTTGGTGA
The DNA here is from genome assembly GCF_027579735.1 of Bombina bombina. Taxonomy (NCBI): domain Eukaryota; kingdom Metazoa; phylum Chordata; class Amphibia; order Anura; family Bombinatoridae; genus Bombina; species Bombina bombina. Next base: position 1,558,588,799 of record NC_069499.1, on the reverse strand, counting down.
TTACTATAATTGGATTATTGAGTCGTTAATGGAGGAATATTCTTACATATGAAAGTGTTGGAATGTTTGACTAAGGTGCTACCATGAGCTATACATACAATAACAAAATAGACCCTACATTTGTTTTTACTATAATGAAGTTTGTATTTAGATATTAGAGTTGATGGTCAAGCTTTTTACAATAAAAACTGCTTGTATCATTGACCTTTTTTTTTTTTAAAACCAACTTTATAGCTTAATCATCTTGATACAAAATGAGATTCAATTGGTTGCAAGACGCAGCTCAATATAATATGTACACAATAAAGAAAAATAAATCTCCAAACCAAAAATCAATAATTAACCCATGTCGTAGTAAAAGTTCCTTCCAGGATCAGTTTCATAAATGGTATAGAGTTCTTAAGGGTGTAATAAATTGTCTTTGAGTTGCTAATGGCCAAGATTGTATAAATTTTAGCCATTTAGCGAAAAACTTCCTGCGATGTCTCTCAGCTAGAAGTTTATTATCCTGTAATTCTACCATCATTTGTAATTTCATAGAATCTGCAAACTCAACGATAGTTGGAACTTTAGGTAGTTTCCATTTCTTTAATATTATATTGCGAGCTGCCAAAATAGCCATATGCGTTAACTGTTGATCACCAAGCTGTCTGTGGTCATGATGCATAAAAAATATATATTTTGGAGTGAGCACAATTTTAGATTGCAGGAATTTATTAAGCCAGAAGTTTACTTTACCCCAAAACTGTCTAATTTTAGGGCATGCCCATAAACAATGTACTATGTCTGCCTTTTCAGGGTTACATTTAAAACATCTACATTTAGGCTCATTGCGGACCCACTTATTAATCCTATCTCGGGTCAGATAATAGTTGTTTAATCATTTCGAGTGTGATTCCCTCCAGCCAGTTATTGTTGTGGCTGACTCACATAGATTTATGCTTTTCCTAATATCGCCTTTCTTTATATTTGGAAAGTATCTCTGGAAGCTCTCTGTTATTTTGTTTATATGTTAAAGACCCAACTTGGAATACAATGCTTCGTACCAATATGCCACCAATCTTATACCTGCTATATAAATATTGATTCCTATCTCTATCTCCTGGAGATTCCAATCATAGCCTTTGGGATAGGATATTGATGCAAGAAAACTTTTTACTTGGAGATGAGCATAAAAGTTTTTAGGAGGGAGATGATATTTATACGAAATTACTTGATAAGTTTGGATTGCACTATTGTCCTCTTTAATCAATTGTGAGAAATAGATTAGTCCTCTATCACGCCATTCTCTAAAAACTTTGTTATATATGCCGGCTAGAGAGAAATCTGAGGTGCCAATAATTGGTAAGTTTCGAGATTTTTGAAAATCTGCCCCCGTTATCGTACAATTTTTTTGCCAGGCTAAAATTATGTTAGAGAATGTCAGCGAGTGTTTAATATTGAAGGGTAGTTTGGCATATTTGTGGTGTAAGGCAGCTTTTAAACTGAAGGGTGCAATTAAATCTGTCTCTATGTCATAGTAGGTAATGTACTGTGCTTCTGCAAAAACAGTCTGGTGAGATTTCTCCATTAACTAAAAGTTGAGATCTAGGCGCCTTATATATTAAATTAATTATGTTTACCAAATTACCAAAAAATCCAAACTGTGAAAGGGTTGTCGGTATATGATCCCATATAATGGAATCAAGCGCTTTTTCAGCGTCTATCGTAACTAATGCTAGATCGGTTTTAAAATGCTTATCTGATTTATGGATTTTATTATAGTAATGCCCAAGAGTTAATAAGACCCTACGTATATTCCTGGCGGGATTCCTGCCAGGCATAAAACCTGTCTGATCCGGCTTGTATCATTGACCTTTTTACTGTGTTTTTCTTTAGAGCCAAAATCAGTTTATTATGTCAGACAGTTGTATGAAGTGTTTTTCTAAAAAACGAAATAAAAAATTCAGGTTTAGAGTGATAGATCTAGAGCATGAGATTTTAAACAACTTTCTAATTTAATTCTATTATCAAATATTCTTTGTTATCTTGGTATCTTTTGTTTAAAAGCAGGGCAGGGATGTAAGCTCAGGAGCGTGCACCTGTCTGGACCACTATATGGCAGCTGTTTTTCAAGAATGTTATCCATTTGCAAGACCATTAGATGGCAGCACTATATCCTGCCATGTAGTGCTCCAGATGCCTACCTAGGTATCTCTTTAACACAGAAAATCCTAGGAACAAAGCAAATTTGATAATAGAGGTAAATAGGAAACTGTTTCTGAAATGGTACGTTCTGTCTGAATCACAAAATAATATTTTTGAGTTTCATATCCCTTTAATTGCAGTATTGGCACTTTGAGATAAATAAGTTGCTTTCGTGTTGCAGTTTGGGCGCCAAAAGGTTTCGCCATCACTGTTCTATGCTTTCCTGGTTTGACTTTGAAAACTGAAGCACTTGCATAAAAAAATACCACAGTACGTGAGATGCTTAGGAGCTCTGACATCTATCACCCTGACAAACTCTGTAGCCATATTTTCAGTGCAACAATGTTAAAACGTATCCACTTTTGTATATTCTCATCTGTTCATCACCCAAATCCCTTGTTTCCATGGATAACTGCAAGATAAACAGGGGAGGTGCAAAAACAGACAAATATTAATGCCGACAAATAAATACAGTCACAGTTCTCTAACTCTCTAAAGCAGGTATATAGCTAGGTAAATAACTGAACATTTTTATTAAAGGTACATGAAAGTCAAAATGGGAAGGTGCTGACTTTCAACAAAGGAGACCAAGAGAAAAAGGTAAATGTTATAATTGAAGTAAAATGGAAACTTTTTTTTGAGATGGTACAACTCCAAATCATTAAAGTTTAAAGGGACAGTCTACTCCAGAATTGTTATTGTTTAAAAAGATAGATAATCCCTTTATTACCCATTCCCCAGGTTTGCATAACCAACACTGTTATATTAATATATGTTTTACCTCTGTTATTACCTTGTATCTAAGCCTCTGCAATCTGCCCCCTTATTTCAGTTCTTTTGTCAGACTTGCATTTTAGCCAATCAGTGCTGACTCCTAGGTAACTCCATGTGCATGAGCACAATGTTAACTATATGGCACATGTGGATTAACACCCTCTAGCAGTGAAAAAACTGTTAAAATGCATTCAGATAAGGGGCAGCCTTCAAGGGCTTAGGAAAAGGTAAATGTGTTAATAGACGTAAAATGGAAACTTTTTTAGATGGTACAACTCCAAATCATTAAAGTTTAAGTTTCTTTTGCTTTTGCTCCTCTCTCCTAAACGTCAAGGGTGCAGGAGCTATGGATGGCGACTTCACATTCTGTCACTACCATGATAATGAATTGCAGATGACACATTTGGTAGTGCAGCAGTAATCAGTGGTTGCATAGCAGCCCTCCCGGCCAGAACCTCCACTTATAATATAAGAAAACAATGCGCAGCGCTTATGACCTTTGCCTCAGTATGTATCTGGTTAATATCTTTGGTATCTGTATTTTGCAACATATTAAAACATACTTAGTTCAGTATATTATTTATGTGGTTTACAAACCTACTTACACATACCTGCTGCATTCCCTTGCTTTGCAGCAAAGTATCCATCTCATAATCTTCCTTTGTTTGTCTCACCAGGTTCTCTCCAGCACATCCTGCTCCACAGCCCTCCAGCTGCGGGTAAAGGATGATTCAGTACTTGGAAAGATGTTTGATTTTGAGGTGCCCCTACTGATGTGGGACACTCACATGACTGAGAATTCATGGGGCAATCTCTCCAAGAAACCTGTGCCATATGGCTGGAAAGATTTGCCTAAGCAAGGTAGGACCATAGTGTACTGCTGCTTTTCTGCCAATAGTGATGCTATATGCAGTATAGCCAGCGATAGCGCATGCACTGAGCAGTTGTATAGCCAGCGATAGTGCATGCACTGAGCAGTTGTATAGCCAGCGATAGTGCATGCACTGAGCAGTTGTATAGCCAGAGATGGCGCATGCACTGAGCAGCTGTATAGCCAGCGATGGCGCATGCACTGAGCCGTTGTATAGCCAGTGATGGCGCATGCACTGAGCAGTTGTATAGCCAGCGATAGTGCATGCACTGAGCAGTTGTATAGCCAGAGATGGCGCATGCACTGAGCAGCTGTATAGCCAGCGATGGCGCATGCACTGAGCAGTTGTATAGCCAGCGATAGCGCATGCACTGAGCAGTTGTATAGCCAGAGATGGCACATGCACTTAGCCGTTGTATAGCCAGAGATGGTGCATGCACTGAGCAGTTGTATAGCCAGAGATGGCGCATGCTCTAAGCAAAGAATTCTAACCACGTGAGTATTGGCATTGTGTAGCCCATTAACAAATCTAGACAGAGGGCTTGCATCTCCCTCATGGTTTTCAATGCAGCAAAGGATTCTGGGTAAGACATGCAAATGAGGTACACAATGAATCCCCTTTTTACTTCAGTCTGCTTATAGGCAGACTCCCTTTATGCCATATCATCGCTGTATACACAGATTTTAAGGTTAGCTAGGGTTAGTACAGTGAGTCAGACCATCCTAGGACAGATGTTACATGGTATTCGCCATTGTAGGCGCAAGCACTGACCAGTCATATAGCCAGGGATGACGCATGCACTGAGCAGTTCTAAAACCAGTGATGATGCATGCACTGAGCAGTCGTATAGCCAGGTATGACGCACGCAATGAGCAGTTGTATAGCCAGTAATGATGCATGCACTAAGCAGTCGTATAGCCATAGATGGCGCATGCACTGAGCAATTGTATAATCAGAGATGGTGCATGCACTGAGCCATTGTATAGCCAGTGTTGGTGCATACACTCTGCAGCTGTAAAGCCAGTAATTTCACATGTACTGAGAAGCTGTATAGCCATTGATAGCACATGCACTGAGCAGCTCTATAACCAGTGATGATGCATGTACTGAGCAGTCGTATTGCCAGAGATGGCGAATGCACTGAGCAGTTGTATAGCCAGAGATGGCGCATGCACTGAGCAGTCGTATAGCCAGAGATGGCGCATGCACTGAGCAGTCGTTTAGCCAGAGATGGCGCATGCACTGAGCAGTCGTATAGCCAGAGATGGCGAATGCACTGAGAAGTCGTATAGCCAGAGATGGCGCATGCACTGAGCAATTGTATAGCCAGAGATGGCGAATGTACTGAGCAGTCGTATAGCCAGAGATGGCGCATGCACTGAGCAATTGTATAGCCAGAGATGATGCATGTACTGAGCAGTCGTGTAGCCAGAGATGGTGCATGCACTGAGCAGTCGTTTAGCCAGAGATGGCGCATGCACTGAGCAGTTGTAAAGCCAGAGATGGTGCATGCACTAAGCAGTCGTTTAGCCAGAGATGGTGCATGCACTGAGCAGTCGTTTAGCCAGAGATGGTGCATGCACTGAGCAGTCGTTTAGCCAGAGATGGCGCATGCACTGAGCAGTTGTAAAGCCAGAGATGGTGCATGCACTAAGCAGTCGTATAGCCAGAGATGGTGCATGCACTGAGCAGTCGTATAGCCAGAGATGGTGCATGCACTGAGCAGTTGTAAAGCCAGAGATGGTGCATGCACTAAGCAGTCGTATAGCCAGAGATGGCGCATGCACTGAGCAGTCGTTTAGCCAGAGATGGCGCATGCACTGAGCAGTTGTAAAGCCAGAGATGGTGCATGCACTAAGCAGTCGTATAGTAAGAGATGGTGCATGCACTAAGCAGTCGTATAGTAAGAGATGGTGCATGCACTGAGCAGTCGTATAGCCAGAGATGGCGCATGCACTGAGCAGTCGTATAGCCAGAGATGGCGCATGCACTGAGCAGTCGTATAGCCAGAGATGGCGCATGCACTGAGCAGTCGTATAGCCAGAGATGGCGCATGCTCTGAGCAGTCGTATATCCAGAGATGGCGCATGCTCGGAGCAGTCGTATAGCCAGAGATGGTGTATGCTTGGAGCAGTTGTATATCCAATGATGGCGCATAAACTGAGCAGTTGTATAGCCAGAGATGGTGTATGCACTGAGCTATATAGATACATACAGTGATAGAATGTGTCATTTCTATATAGCCCACAGACAAGAGAGGCCATATATAGTCTGCACCAATACATGCAATCCACTATACAAAGAATTCTAACCACGTGAGTATTGGCATTGTGTAGCCCATTAACAAATCTAGACAGAGGGCTTGCATCTCCCTCTTGGTTTTCAATGCAGCAAAGGATTCTGGGTAAGACATGCAAATGAGGTACGCAATGAATCCCCTTTTTACTTCAGTCTGCTTATAGGCAGACTCCCTTTATGCCATATCATTGCTGAATACACACATTTTAATGTTAGCTAGGGTTAGTACAGTGATTCAGGCCATCCTAGGACAGATGCTACATGGTATTTGCAACGCTGCGTGGGATAAATCACTGCTGGGTGAAGTTGGTTTCCTGGCAAAATACAACGAAGCACAAAATTTAGAGAGAATAACTCATTGTGTAGCCCTTTAACAAACCTTAGCTAAGCTTAAAATCTCTGTATACAGTGATGCTATGGCCTAAAAGGAGTCTGCCTTAAAGCAGACTGACATAAAAAAGTGAGTCATTGTAAACCTCATTTGCATGCATACATACACACACACACTTGCATAGATACATATATACACACACACACATACTGTATATATACTGTGACGTGTCACCAAGATCTGAGGGCCTGTTATGGAACATTCTTTGGGCAGGAGGTACATGGGCTTAAGGATACCCAGAGACTGCATGGAAATGTGGAATTGTATATGCTGGAGACCCCAAGTACTTTCATAACTATGTCTTATGTCCATGTCACCCTGTATCCTTAAATACAGGATGGGTACAGGGTGTGAGTGCCCCTTGTGGGAGCAATTGTGACTCTATAAACCAAGTGGGCATAAAGGACTTAATAATTAAGAGCTGTTTTTGTATTTTATTTATGTTTCAAATCTGAATGTGTCTCAGGAGTCTGTCTGGGTATACTGATTGTGTTCCTGTGTGATTATTTTAACTAGACTGCCCAAAATAAGATTGTCTGAGTAAACTTTCCTCCCCAGTTAATTAACTTGATATGTTAATCTGTTTTACCTGTGAATAGGCAATTGTTAGAGGTTTGATGTATTGTTCATATGTTTGCTTTACTGTTTAACCAATGCACTCTGTAACCTGAAGCTCTGTGACTCTGGAATGCCAGGGTGTATAAATTTGTGTGCTGCTTTTAAATAAAGTGTTCATTTTGTGTTCAGACCACTGAGTATTGCCTCAGTTCTGTTCCCCTCCATAACTTTAGACTGCGGTCAAAGGGAGATACCAGGAGCTATTGCTCTGGATAAAGGGATGTCTAGAACAAGGGAAATGTTCTGACGGAGGTACTCATTCGGGGTACCAGGTGGTCCGTCACATTTGGTGGCAGAGGTGGGATTGATTTCTTGTCCTGCTGACAGAGGAGGAGCGGCACTGTCACCCGCAGCTATGGAAGCGGAGCTCCTATGGCGAATGCAGCAAGTGCTGACCCACCTTGACGAACCTGTTTCTGCACAGGACAAGCTGGGTTGGAGGGATGTGCTGCCTAGCTATCAGTACCTAAGCAGCACTACAAAGATACGCCAATGGCAGCCAGTGAAGGATCGCAGAAAGACGATTATAGATGATGCAGAGTGCGGAGAAGGTTGTCAATCTACGGAGCCAACCCATCTGAAGCAGTAGTCCTGGTAACGAACGCCGAGGTGGTGAAGCAGATCACCAGGTATTGGAATATTTGGACAGCTGAGATGCTGGGATCAGATACCTCTAAATGGGAAGTTCCGATATGGGACTTCGAGCGGCAGGTCAATGTCGCCCTTGCTGTTTTGGGAGGGCCAGTTCCAGAGGAGATGTTCCTGGAATGGAGAGCCCTGAATCGGCTAGTAAGATGCCATGGAGAATTGGTATGGCTGCAGAGGCAAAGTCCTGCCCTCCCCAGAACAGCGCTTCGGGGACCAGGTGAACTTGCGGCTCTGCTTACTGAGAGGACAACCCACAGGTGAGGGGATAGCCAGACTGAAGTGTCTGGTGCAAAGAGAGGTCGAGCTCGAGAATCGGTACATAGCGTTCTATTGGTTTGCAGACAGGTGGCATTCAAGGGCAGGAACGCACTATTCCCCGGAAGGTGTTAACTTTGGTGGCCCCGGATTATTATGTGAAGCATTTGAGGAGAAAGTTGACTTTGGCAGTCCCGAGGGATATCGATTCTGGGACATTCAAAGCAAGAGGCAGGAGCTGTTATAGCCATCGGAAGCACTTGCCTTAGAGCCTGACCTGACATGGCTTATCTATCAGGAATGGTACCTTGAGGTGGATTACCTAGAACTGCTGGAAAGTGGTCCTTTACTTACTTCAGAGGCAGCGGATCTAGTGGACTTCATATCAACAGATGTTGGTCTGGGAGGTGTGGATGAGACAGTGGTCTCCCCACGTGGAGTGCAGGGATACGGGACAGTCGGCCCAGATCCCCAAACCCCTGGCATGGGGACCATAGTCACCCTTTTATCTCCCCAGCTGGACCCAGAGATTATGGATCTAATTGACTTTTCCTCTGAGGTGTCGGATGCGGATTACCCAACAGAAGAGCAGGCAACAGGACAGTGTGTTGTTGGCCTCTGACCACCCCTAACTGGCACCCCAGAAAACAGGAATGACAGTCTCACGCTGGCAGAGGGACCGGAGGAGCATGCAGCAATCCCAGCGGAGGAGCTGAAATTGGGACAGAGAGATGGTGGCCTCTCTCTGCAAGCTATGGGAGATTCCTATCCAGTACAAGTGGATGGGACTACAATCTCCACCTGTATTCTCAAGGGATGCTGGGCAGTTGGCCCAGATCCGCAAAGGCATGTTGGAGTGAGCCCAGCCACCCTGTCTTCTCTCCAACGACTGAAAGGACTCCAGGGAGAAGGGACAGTCGGCACTTTTCCACAGCAGCGGGTATGTTCTATGAGAGAGGCAGAGGTTGGCTGGGTGATTGATATATATACTGTATATATACATGCACAAATATACACATGCGCGCACACACACACACATAGATACATGTATGCACAAATCTCTATAACAATGAGGTTCCTTATTTTCACGCTGCCCTCCCCCACCCATTCCACACCCTGATCCTATGCCCTGCCCTTGCCCCTCAGAGTGTTAACCATGGAGCCAATATAATAATAAGAGAAGAGGGCATATGATTTAACTGTTTCTGTCCTGTTGTGTAATATGTTGTTGGGTGCATTAAATGTGTTAGTTTTGCTTTTTTAAACTTAAACTTAAAGTGCCAGTATTTCTATGCAAAAAGTGCCATTAACCACAGTGAGCCAGTATTTATATGATACCATGTGTGTTCTTTCTTCATCAAGATATTGCCTCTACCCTGAAGGCGCTAAATGACTCTGCAAACCAAGGCATGTTTGACTGGCAGCGCCCTCAGGGGTGCGTGAGCTGTGCTGTGGTGGGGAATGGGGGCATCCTCAATGGGTCGCGTAAAGGTAGTGAAATCGACCAGCATGATTATGTATTCAGGTAAGAGGATTTCTGTAACCATCACTGTAGCCTTTAAAGGGACAGTAAATACCCTGTAATAAAGACATTTTTGTTGTGTTGCTCTAAAATAACATATCAGCCAAGTCTTAACATTTTTAAAACAACTGGAATTAATTTGCAACAACCACACTCTGCCCACCATTTGCCTTATTTGGAAGAGCAAATCTCTGCTTTAGTCTGCAGACAACAAGCCAAGTCATGGTCATAAAGTTAGTAAAAAGTACTTTGTTTTGCAGTTGTTATCTGTTAGAGCCAATTAGTGAAAGATGTTTAGTAGGGTTAGCCTTGAAAAGTCAGGAAGGTGCTTTCTTTCTTAAAGGTGATTAGAGTCCATGATCTATTACTCCTGGGAATTATTCTCCTGGTCACTAGGAGGAGGTAAAGGTCCCAAAACTCAGAGCGCTTAAAACTCCTCACTGGAAACAAGTCTTGTCTTTGCCTTCTCAGGAGCAAGGTGAAGAAGGTAGGTGCTTGTGAGAAGGGTGCTCAGACTGATTTGAGGCCCTGTTTCCCCTCAGACAGCTACTGTCTGGACAGAGCGATGTCTTTAGTGTATGGGTAGTGGCAAAAGAACACCTTATGAGAGTTAGCCACAGGTGTCGCAGGGACCGGTCCAAAGCCTCCTCCTGTTGGTTCAAACATATACTTTATACATTTAGATCCTCTGCTGGATGGGCTATCTACTGAAAGCAGTTTCTGCTGCTTATGGTAAGTCCAGTAGTATGGGTGCCTATCAGGTAAGTGTGGGGGTTGTCATTGGCACATGCTTAGCCTGTAGGTTATTGGTATGTACTATCTTATGTATATCATAGCCTGGGGAACATTATGTCAGGCATTTTAGGCTTGGGCATAAGTACCTTATTTCACCATATAGTAGGCCTTGAGGTGCATTAAAGGGATAGTCCAGTCAAATGTAATCTTTCATCATTCAGATAGAGCAGCAATTTAAAGCAACTTTGTAATTTACTCCTATTACCAATTTTTCTTCGTTCTCTTAGTATCTTTATTTGAATGTAAGCTTGGGAGCCGGCCCATTTTTGGTTCAGTACCTGGGTAGTGCGCTCTGATTGGTGGCTACAGAAAGTGCTACCCAGGTCTGAACCAAAAATGGGCTGGCTTCTATGCTTACATTCTTTCTTTTTAAAATAAAGATACCAAGAGAACAAAGAAAATTTGATAATAGGAGTAAATTAGAAAGTTACTTAAAATTGCATGCTCTATCTGAATCATGAAAGTTTAATTTTGACTAGCCTATTCCTTTAAGTATTTGTTAACACATGCTTATTGGATTATTTGTGCGCGTCTGTTGTTTGCGTGTCGGCCTTCACAACCCATTCCCTAGCTTTTAACAACAATAGACTGCTAATTCATGTGGGCCATATAGATAACATTGTGCTCTCTCCCGTGGAGTTGTGGATGACACTGCACTAATTGGCTAAAATGCAGAAGAAGCTTAGATACAAGATATTCACAGAGGTAAAATGTATATTAATATAACCATGTTGGCTGTGCAAAACTGGGGAATGGGAAATAGTTATTATCTTTCTTTTTAAACAATAACATTTTTGGAGTAGACTGTCCCTTTAAGTAAGGCCCTGGATCTTCTTTTTTTCTCCTGAGGGTGAAGTGTTTTCAGATAATCAAGAGTCCGATTATGATCAAGATTCTGAATATTCCTTTTTTTTTTTGTTTAAGCTTGAACACCTACATCCTCTTTTAAGAGAAGTGTTATGCACTTTAAGAGTTCCGGTTTTCTAAGGATAAGTCTGTTAAACAGCTGGATTTCATTTTTAAACATTGATTCTGTTAAGTGTCCTAAAGTATGATTTCTAAAGAGTGGTCTAAGCCTGGTATCCCTTTTTTATCCTACTCAAACATTTAAAGGATGTTTCATTTGCCTGCTTCTAATTTAGAGCTTTTAGAAACTATTCCTTAGGTGGTTGGGGCTATTTCTTTTTTGGCTAAACATACTAGTCTACTATCCCTTTTGAGGATAGTACCACTTTTAGAGGCCCCATGAATAGGAAATTAGAGTATTTTCATAGAGACGCCTTTTGTAGCAGTCTCTACTCTTTGGTGTGAGGGTTTATTTGAGCAACTCTCTGAGTAATTTGCTGGTGAAGAGTTAACTAATCAATTACAACTCTTAAAGACAGCTCTTGCTTTTATTTCTGATGCTGTTGTTGACATCATTAAACAATCATTAAAAAGTCCAAACTGTATGGTGGGCGGAGCTAGCCTCTAGAGAGAACAGACGCATTTTCCATGAGCTCCCTCTTATAGCCATAATTTACTTATATTCCACTGAGATCTCTACTATATTACCTACTACAACTTTATTCACAAATTATAGGGATCTCAGGGATTGCACATTTGAGCAGTATTGATGAGCGGGAGCTCCACCGCTACACTCTCTTATGAAGCGGGCCTGATCAACTACAGCACCGAGCAGTTATTGCGGACCTACTCTTCGTACTCAACAGAACGCTTTCATGCAAACTTCAGTCGAGAACACATTCATAATGGAAGCAGATAGATATGTCCCACCTGATCTCCGAAGTGTATGATCTGCAAATACCTGGTGCATCAATGACTTATAGGTTCTGCCCTGGTCTGCTGAGAGCTCAGATAGCGGCCTAGCCCGAAGATCTCAATACCCCTCCCCGGTAACCCGGGTTAAGCAGAATTCTTCCAACTGCTTCAAAGCACTACATTATTCACCATATACAGCCCCTGCCTTCTACTGTAACATGGAGTTAGCTAAGCTCCTTTTTCAAGACTTAAGCTCTTGCTTAGACTGCCACCATGTGAACTGCATAAGTATGCTGAAGACTGCAGTAAGTCTACTCCCCACTACCAACGTTAATAATAATTGGTCCACTCAATGCATTGTCCTGGGGACATCTTTTGTCCATCCATATTGAAATGTGATCTTGACAGCTGCAATTCTCTCAGGTTGGGGTGCAGTCTGGGGGTCACAGAGAGTTTGGTTACTTCTGGAGGCGGAGTTGCCTATAAATGTTCTGCAATTTTCTGGGCCCTTCAGTTTTGGCCTTTCTGGGAAAAGAGAGACTTATCTGCGTTTCCAGTTAGACAATGTCACAGCAGTGGCTTTCATCAATTATCAAGGGGAAACTTGCAGTTCCCTGGCGATGAGGGAGGTTCCCCAAATTCTGACTTGGGCAGAAAGTAATTACTGTATATTTTCTGTAGTTCAAATTCCAGTTGTGTGCAATTTGGAAGCAGACTTTCTTATTTATCAATCCCTTCACCCAGGGGAATGGTTTCTTCATCTGGAAGTCTACAGTCAGATTGTAGACCTATAGACTCTTTTGGAAGTGGATCTGATGGCTTATCATTTAAACAATACCCCCCTTGATATTTTGTGAGGTCCAGGGATCCTCGGGCAGAGTTTGTGAATGCTCTAGTAGCTGGTTGTTTTTAGTGGCTTACTTTTTCTGCCACTTGTTCTGTTACCAAGGGTATTGGCCAGTATTAAGCAAGAGATATAATCAGTAATCCTGATTGTTCCAGCTTGGTCTCACATGACTTGATTTCCAGATCTGGTGCAGATGTACATTTGTTCTTCAAGGCTTCTTTCTCTGCTTCATGCTCTTTATCTCAAGATCCTTTTTTTTCATGAGGATTTAAAATCTCTAAAGTTGATGGCTTGGAGATTGAAAGCTTAGTTTTTAGACAGAGAGGTTTTTCTGATTCTGTCATTTTGGTTCAGGCCTGTAAACCTGTGTCAAGGAAGATTTATCACAAAGTTTGGAGGGTTTTTACTCCCTGGTGTGTGGAACATGGGTTCAGTTGGTACTCCTTTTAGAATTCCTAGAATTCTTCAATTTCTTCAATATGGTTTGGCTAAGGGTTTATTTGCTAGTTATTTTAAGGGTCAGATATCTACTCTTACTGTCGTCTTTCACAAGAAGATTGCTGAATATTCAGAATTGTATTCATGCCTTAATCATGATTAAGCCTGTGATTAACCAATTTCTCTCCTCTATGGAATTTTATTTGTTTTTTTCAGAGTTTTTGCAGGTTCCTAATTTTTTAACCTATCTTTTGGATATGTAGTTTTTGTCCTGGAAGGCTTTGTTTCCTTTGACTATTTCTTCTGATTTTCATCCTTATCTTGTTTTTTTTTATCCAGGATAAGGCAGTTTTGATAAATGTTTGACCTTTTGCCTAAGGTGGTTTCTGCTGCTAATATCAATCGTGAGATTGTTGATTTCTTTTGTTGTCCTAATCCAAAGAATTCCA